>NW_023270320.1:23614674-23898907 GCF_011800145.1 Mirounga leonina | reverse complement strand
ATAGATAGATAGATAGATAGATAGATAGATAGATAGATAGATAGATATGCCTCAAACATTTTCAAACAGTTCTCCAGAAAATTGGTTACTTCTAAATTTTCTACCTCAATCAATGAGTAGTATCACTACTCAACCAACTGATAAAGCCAGAAGCCCATGTGACATCTCCACCTTTTCCCTCTCCCTCACCTCCTACAGTTAGTGATTCATGGAGTCTTTGGTATTCTACTTCTAACAGTTTAGCCACTTACCTCTTCAATCTTAGCATCATCACTTTAGGTTAGGATCTCACCCTGTATGCCTGAATGAATGCATTAACCACCTAATTAATATCCTTGCCTGTCTTTTAAACTATTATTCAGAATGCTGTCAGAACGAATGCTATAAAATACTTGCCCAATCATGTCATTCATGTATATAAAAATCCTTTGACATTTCTCCATGGCCTGATGGATAAAGTTCAAATTCCTTAGCATAGGACTCATGGCTTTTGTGTGGCCTTCAGAAGTGTCCTGTCTCCTTCCTTAGCTTTATGTGTTCCTTTTACCCAATTTTCTCTGGTATGGAAACAGTGGGTCATGCTATTTCTTTCCTTTAAAACTTCCTTCATTCTCTTCTCTTTTTCCCCTTCTTGTCTAACTAACTTCTACAACATGGTTCAAAAGTATAAGCACCACTTCTTCAAAGAGGCCCTCTTTTATATCTTAGTCTAATTTAGAACTTTCTTCTCAGGGCTTCCATATTACCACCTGAAGACAGCTATCTCACACTGAAATGATTTGCTTTGCTGCTCTTTCTACGAAAATATATACATCTTCAGAGTTGAGACTGTACACTATTTGACTTTGTTTTCCTAATGCCTTATCCAGCACTTGACAAAAGATGAGCTGGCAATGTTAGAAGAGTAGTTTTCCATTCTGATTTTCCTATGGATATTCTGTTTTCAAGGGCAGCCCTTTTTACTTTACAATTCCTTTAGGAGTATGTGAGGAGAGATTGTTATGTGGGTAGGTGGGAAGAGAAGAAGGGATATAGAATTTTACATAGATCATCACAAAGGATTATTCTAAATTATCCTTATGGGTTTGCCATTCCAGTTTTTAGGATAGAGCTAGAACTCAACCAAAGTGTAGAAGTAGGAAGAGATGGGAAGTTACCTCATTTGGAAGTCTAGTGCAATGTCTTGAATGTTTCCAAAGAGAAATCATTGCAGAGTAGTATCATTAAACTACTTTAATAGATAATTATTTGTTTGTGTTTGTGTGTGTGTTTACTTGCCGAATGACATGGCATGACAGTGAGAAAAACCCTATCATTTAAAATTACACACGAAAAAATATTGAATTCTAAAAAATCACATACAAATTGTCCTACTAATAGTTGAGTTGTCATTAATTTTCCATGTAAATGTTTTCTCTCTGTTTATACATAGGCTTTCTCATTACAAGATAAGACTCCTTCTTTTCCTTCCCGTGGTGCTTCTCTCTCGGTTCACTTAGATAATAAAGCATTTCATATTCTGACTACACTTTCTTCAATTGCGTTACCTCAGATGAAAGGTATGTGGCTTTAGAAACAAGCCATCATATAGGCTTCCTCCCAACGTGATGGGTCTGAACATGGTACCCCATTTATTTTCTTGGCTTTATTTTTTAGAGCAGTTTTAGGTTCCTGGAAAGACTGGGTGAAAGGTACAGACATTTCTCACATGCCCCCTGCTCCCACACACGCATGCCCCCCATTATCAATATCCTCCTCCAGGGTGTACATTTGTTACAATTGAAGCTACATTGACACATCACTATCATCCCAAGCCCACAGTTCACATTAGGGTACATTCAATGGGCTTGAACAAGTGTATGATGATGTTTATCTCTCGTTATGACATCATACAGAGTACTTTCATCTCCCTAATAATCCTCGTGTTCTGTACATTTATCCCTCCCTTCCCAACCCTTGCAACCATTGATCGTTTTACTGTCTACATAGTTTTGCCTTTTCCAGAATGTTATTTAATTAGAATCATACAGTATGAACCCTTTTCAGATTTGTGTCTCTCACTTAGTGACATGTATTTAAGGTTCCTTCATGTCTTTTCATGGCTTGTAACTCATTTCCTTTTAGGGCTGAATAATATAACACTGTCTGGATGTGCCACAGTTTACTCACTACTCACCTACTGAGGGACATCTTCACTGTTTCCATGTTTTAGCAATTATGAATAAAGCTGCTAACCATGTGCAGATTTTTGTGTGGACATGTGTTTTCATTTACTTCGGGTAAATATCAAGGAGCATGATTGCTGGATCACATGGTAACAGTATGTTTAGTTTTGTAAGAAACTGCCCAACTGTCTTCTAAAACATTGATACCATTTTGCACTCCTACCAGCAATGAATGACAGTTCCTATTCTTCCACATCCTTGCCAGCATTTGGTGTTGTCAGGGTTTTAGATTTTGGCCTTTCTAGTAGGCTAGTAGGTGTGTACTGGTATCTCATTGTTGTCTTAGTTTACATTTCCATAATTTTTTTTTTTTTTTTTGTCTCTTGGGGTAGAGACAATGTTAGAGACAAAAGGGGTCCTAGATATGATCTAATCCAGAGATTCTCTATCAGGAAGTGGTGGGGATGAAGACAGGGATGATTTCTATCAAAAGCATCTCCAGAACTTTTTAAAAATATCTACCCCTGGTTTCTTGGTTTCCTCCCTCCTAAACTCTAACATTCTTTTTATTTATTTATTTATTTATTTATTTATTTATTTATTTATTTATTTTTAAAGATTTTATTTTTATTTATTTATTTGAGAGAGAGAGAATGAGAGAGAGCACATGAGAGGGGGGAGGGTCAGAGGGAGAAGCAGACTCCCTGCCGAGCAGGGAGCCCGATGTGGGACTCGATCCCAGGACTCCAGGATCATGACCGGAGCCGAAGGCAGTCGCTTAACCAACTGAGCCACCCAGGTGCCCCTAAACTCTAACATTCTTATAAGCTTGGTGTCAGGCATGAGTGTTAAGCACACACACCCACCCTTCCAAGTGGTCATAATATCTTCCATCCCTCTGAGGTGACTACGTTGATTGATGGATTGATTGATTTTAAGATTTTACTTTATTTATTTGACAGAGAGAAACACAGGGAGAGAGGGAACACAAGCAGGGGGAGTGGGAGGGGGGAAGCAGACTCCCCGCTGAGCAGGGAGCCTGATACAGGGCCTGATCCCAGGACCCCAGGATCACGAACTGAGCCAAAGGCAGACGCTTAACGGACTGAGCCACCCAGGCGCCCCACTACTGTTGATTTAATGCAGCTTTTATTTTCCAGGAAACTGAAGCTCAGATGGTTCAAGTTTCAGTGTCTTTCCTGAGTCATGGAGCTAGTTAATGGCAAAAGCAACACTAGACCCTCTGTCTCCTGCTATTGGCAAAACACTTCTATTTAATGTGCTGGTTTCTTGATCTATTCTTAAAATGACCTCATCAAGAGGAAGCTGGTGTCCCAACTGTCATAGCCTCCTGTGCCCAGGAGGGCGGCGGGGCTCTTCCTGAGAGCTGTCACCTGGCCTGGGTGGGTGGCTGGGCAAGAGGCCAGGTGGGCCTGGACGGGCGGTCGGAGGGTGCAGCTCCATGAAGCTGTTAGGCCTCAGTGTCCTGTACAAAGGCAAGCCCAAGGTGGTGCTGCTCAAAGCCATGGATGACATGTCCTCCTTCAGCTTCTTCCAGAGGTCCAGTGCTCAGGAGTTCATGACCTTCACAAGTCAACTGAATGTGGAGCCCTCGGCAGAAGGCTGCAGAGCTTCTGTCAAAGAACTAGAATGTCTGTACCACATCTACATCCAAAACGGCAGCCTTGCAGGAATGGTCCTAATGGACAGTGAATATCCATCCCTGGGGGCTTTTGCCCTGTCGGAGAAGGTACTGGATGAACTCTCTAAGCAGGTCGACAAGATAGAGTGGCCAGTCTGATCCCCTGCTACTGTCCTCAGGAGATACCAGAACCTCGGAGAAGCTGACCCCATGCCCAAGGTGTGGGCTGAGCTGGACACGACCAGAATCATTCTGCACAGCACCATGGAGCCTCTGTGAGAGCGAGGGGAGAAGCTAGACGACCTGATGTCCAAACCCGAAGTGCTGGGAACACAGTCTAACGCCCAGAAACAGCCTGGAAACAGGACTTGGGCTGTGCAGTCACGTGAAGACAGCTGGGGAGGCCCCTATGCTGAAATGTCACGGTCACTCACATCGGAACCGTAGCCCCTGCGGAAGCGGAGCCGCCCTGGAGAGACCCGCGTGGGGTCACTCTCATCTTTCACTTTGGAACTCCCGAGGGGAACTGAGCAGTTGTGGGAGGGACCTGGGGCCGGGGCACATGCAAACCTACATGTCTAGTAATTTTTGAAAAGATCATTTGAGGCCCCCAAAGGTATAGTACTGGGCCCAATGAAACCTTAAATTCTGAGTGACTCGCATAAAATAAAACGACCTCTTCAGATCTGAAGACTCTAGAGGAACCCTTACTCCGACTCTTGGGACCAAGCAGGTTGAAGGGCAACCACCACATCCTTCTGCAGGGCGCACTGTCCTGCATCTCCTGCCCTGCGGTGGGCGTGGTGAGTGCCATTCAGGCTGGGATCCTAGGCTGTGCAGCCTTTCTTTCCCCACCAGTAGCAAGGGGCGCCTAACTGCAGAGCGATGTGCCGGGGAGAGCGCACCCTGGTAAAGGCGGAAGACGGAAGGGATGTGGCCACGTGGAAGCTAAGTGGTCAGACTACATTCAGCCTGGGATCAAAGGCATTTAGGAATGGCTCAGTCAAGTGCTGCAAATAAAAGACCACTGTGGAGTCAGTAGGGAGGGTGGTGGGAAGACGGCAGCCGCGCCTTATGCCAGGACTGGGGGAAGCAGAATTGAAACCTTACACTAGAGGCTTCCTCCCCACCCCCCAGCCCAGATTCACTAATCCATATACACACACCATAGAAAATGTCTTTACTTTGGGCTAAAAATTAATAAAGCAAGAAGTGACTGCACTGAGGGGTAAGTTCTAGAGTTGGCTCTAGCAAGCTGGGAAAACAACAGATGGTTGAAAGTTTGCTTATCCTGCTTAGGAACGGCGTGAAGTAGGGCAGCGAAGCTGTCATTTGATTTTTAGGGGTTTGTTTTGAACAACAGGGATTCAATTCAAATGGAGTTCCAAGTTGTGTGGATTTGCAAGGATATTACTGGATTTTTTCCTGATGATTTGAGCATCAGGTTAGGCAGCTCTTGAATTCCTTGGAATGATCACGTCTGAAATGAGGTAGCAGGACAGACTCTGAGGCGACAGAGGATGGCCTCTCCTGCTGTCTTCCTCCACCTCCCAGGTCCCATTGTTTTGTTTTGTTTTTTCCCCTGGTGACCCCGTTGATTTTCTCCTTCCCCATCACTCTTCCAGAATACCATTTTCCAAACTTAATGCCTGAAAAGAAGAATGACCTGGGACCAGCTCTTTTCCCTCCAATTTAACCTTCCATTCAGATCATTCTGAGCTTTTCAGAGAGCAAATCTTTTCTGTAGTCAAAAGCCTTCAATGACTCCCCTTTATTTGTATAATAAAATCACCTCACACCTGTCAGAATGGCTAAAATCAACACCGCAAGAAACAAAAAGTATTGGCGAGGATGTGGAGGAAAGGAACCCTCTTGCGCTATTGGTGGGAATGCAAACTGGTGCAGTTACTGTGGAGAACAGTACGGAACTTCCTCAATAAGTTAAAAATAGAACTACCCTATGATCTAGTAATCATACTAGATACTGGGTATTTACCCAAAGAATACAAAAACACTACTAATTCAGAGGGATACATGCACCCTCATGTTTATAGCAGCATTATTTACAATAGCCAAATTATAGAAACAGCCCAAGTACCCATCAATTAATGAATGGATAAAGATGATGTGGTGTTTATATACAATGGAATGCCTTTCAGGCATAAAAAAAGAATGAAACCTTGCCATTTGCAACAACACAGATGGAGCTAGAGAGTATAATGTTAAGCAAAGTAAGTCAGTCAGAGAAAGACAAATACCATATGATCTCATACATGGAATTTAAGAAACTAAAAAACAAGCAAAGGGAAAAAAACAGAGAGAGAGGCAAACCAAGAAGCGGACTCTGAACTATAGAGAACAAACATAGTTACCAGAGGGGAGGTGGGGGGGGTGGGGCTTGGGGGGAAATAGGGGATAGGGATAAAGAATATATTTATCATTATGAAATAAAATAAAATAAAAAAAAAATCCAAATCTGACCCAGCCTCTACCTCTTCCTCTACATTGTGAGCTCCTTGAATAGGGCAGGGAGTGAAGGATATTATGAAAGGACAATGGAGAATAATAGGATTAAGACTAGGAGCAGACAAGATTACAATAAAGCCAAGAGATCTTCATATGTCACCGCTTTGGCATCTACTGGTGATTACAATTCACTTCATATACAAAATCCAATATTTATAAGGCTTATACATGTTTGCTAACACTAAGGTTATATCTGCAACCAAATGTTCCATAACACACGTAAATATGTAATGCTCAGCTGTACGTAGGGTATGTCCATGAAAAATCATCAAATATTATCTGAAATAGGGATATAAAAAATTAAATCTGTTAAAAATACCCAGAAAACCATCCAAAGGGTTCTATGTAATCACTGACTTTTAATATTTGGAGAAAGAGTGGTAGAATAAAATCAGGTCAATTTTAGTGAAATGGACTCCTAACTTCCAGATATTCAGAATGTCTTGTCATCTGCCTAAATTCCTTATTTAAAAGGAAAGAGAAATTTTTACTTACCACTTCTCAATATTTATTTATGCAGATGAGACATGAGTCACAAGGATGTAGAGATGAACCCTGATTTGTGACAACATCAGGAAAATGGCTAAAAATAAGTGTGTCTCAGGATGATTCAAAGTGCAATAAGGGAATTTCCAATGATTTGGTAACAAATGTAGCAGCCCAACTCCATTTATTTTTCCAGCAAATAGTCCCAAGGAGCATGAAAAATGACAGCTGCATAATTTTTTCATTAGTTGATTCAACCTTTTGTGTCAAGAAAAAAAAGAGAGAAAAGGAAAAGAAAGAGAGGGTGTATAGATCAAGTTCGTCTTTTTACAACTTGGGAAATAAAATCTCCAGTCATCTATCAGTAGCCAAATAGTAGTGTTCTAGCCATTAAGCCTAATGGCATAGAAACGATAGAGTAAGCAACAGGATGAGACTATGATTTTGGTGAGCTAGCTAGTTGAAAGTGACAAGTTCAGAAGCCCAGAATTGAAAACAACGTGAGATATCACAATTCAGCCTCCTGCCCCAAGCAAGGATGGTCTCCAAAACATTGCTCTCAGAAGTAGAATCCAGCCTGTTAAATACTTCTGGCAATGGGAACCTCACCACCTGTATTTTAATTTCCTAGGACCGCTGTAACAAATAGCCACACATTTAGTGACTTAAAAACCACTAATTTATTATCTCATAGTTCTGGAGGCCAGAAATTTGAAGGCGTTCAGCAGGACCATGCTCTCTACAGAGACTTTAGGGGAGAAGCCATTCCTTGCCTCTGCTAGTTTCTGGTGGGTGGGCTTCCTTGGCTTGTGGCCACATCAGCCCAATCTAATCTCTGTCTCTGCTTTCACATCATCATTTCCTCTCTGTGTCTCTTAAAAGGACACTTGTAATTATATTCAGGAATCAACCAGATAATTCAGAATGAACTCCTTATCTCAAGATCTCTAACTTAATGACATCTTGAAAGACCCTTTTTCCAAATAAGGTGACAAATTCACAGGTTCTGGTGATGAGGACATGGCCCTATCTTTTGAGGGACCATCATTCAGCCTACTATACAACCTCCAAAAGCAATCCTTTTATTTTTGGACTGATTTCATTAGAGTGGACTTGTGTTGTTTTGAATAGTATCTACACATTTTACTATTGGGAAATACTTCCAAGGTAGATGAGAGGTAAGGCTCTGTCTCCTACCATTGAGCTGAAATGGGGAAATTCTTCTCTTCTTAGAACCTGGACTCTAGGGCAAGAAGGCATGTATAAGCAGAGCTGGTCAGATGCCCATGCTCTGTTCCTGCCAAGCTCCTCTTTCTGTCAGCAGTCATGACCCCCAACCTTCACTCACACCCTGGTTACTCCCACTTCCAGGTCTCTACTCTTTTGGGACACTTCCTCAAGAATACCCTTCTCTCTTCTTCTCCTCCTCCTCCTCTTCCTCCACCTTCTCCTTCTTCAAGTAGGCTCCATGCCCAGCGTGGAGCCCAACATGGGGCTTGAACTCATGACTCTGAGATCAAGACCTGAGCTGAGATCAAGAGTCAGACACCTAACCAACTGAGCCACCCAGGCACCGCCCCCTTCTCTCTTCTTTAGACCTATAAATCATATATTATTACGTCACCCACTGCTTCCCACATATTGATCTTTCCTTTCAGACAACTGCAATGATCACTTTTTGCATTTGGGTCACATGCATTTGATTACAGTCAACCTGGAACTTTATAGTATGCTGTTTCAGTTTTTTTTTCCCTAAATTGATTTATTTACGTCTTATCTCCCCAACAAAATTGTAGACTCCTAGAGGGTAAGCATAAGTTCTTATTTCTTTAGTAGAATGGCTCAGAGGTGGTTAAAGGGCACAACAGACATTTAGTTATTCCTGCTTATGAGCGTCCTAATATTACATGACTTAAAAATATTTGTAATTTTCTGAAGCAGGACTTTTATAGTCATAAAAGCTATATAAGGTCTTGAAAAATTAAAGTTCCTTGAATTATTCTTTCAATCCTACTTGATTTTAATTTTACCAAAATTAAGGGTTTCATGTATAAGCCTTGAGAAAATTTCTTTCCAAACACAAGCATAGTGTCTCTTTAAATAAATACAAAAAATTATGAGCATTCGAAATATTTTTTGTAAGTATTGCCAAATTGTGTCATGAAAAGTTTGTAGGAACTAAGAATTTGAATTTTTTAAAAAGATTTTATTTATTTGAGAGAGAGAGAGAGAGTATGAGGCAGGGGCAGAGGGAGAGGGAGAAGCAGACTCCCCACTGAGCGGGGAACTTGACATGGGGCTTGATCCCAGGACCCAAGATCATGACCTGAGTGGAAGGCAGACACTTAACCGACTGAGTCACCCAGGTACCCCAAGAATTTGAATTTTTAAAGACTGTAGGGGTGCCTGGGTGGCTCAGTCGTTAAGCGTCTGCCTTCGGCTCAGGTCATGATCCCAGGGTTCTGGGATCGAGCCCCGCATCGGGCTCCCTGCTCGGCGGGGAGCCTGCTTCTCCCTCTCCCACTCCCCCTGCTTGTGTTCCCTCTCTCACTGTGTCTCTCTGTGTCAAATAAATAAATAAAATCTTAAAAAAAAAAAGACTGTAAATTTGGTGGGCAGGGATGAGTCACTTAACCAATGAGAAGAACCAGCTTCACTTTCACATTGCAGGGAGGCTCCGGACTCTCTGCACTTGTACAATTATACACCATGTAGTATGCATTTATTGAACTTTTTCAGGAGAGTTTCTTAGACAAGAAGACAATGCTGTTGCTGATGATAGCAATGGAGGAAAAAATAAAGAGGTCTTAAAAAAAAAAGATGCTGTTTTGGTCAGAAAATAAAAGGTTTTTTTTTTTCTTTTTGTTTGTGAGAAAGATAAATAGAATGTGATAATGTGTTTACAAATCTCAAAAGCCTCCTGATGGGGATGTTAAGGGTCTTCTGTCTTGAAGTGAATGGAATTTAATTTAGTGACAAGGGAGAAACATGAACATAGCATGTTGTACCATGGATCACTGATAAACTACTGACTATTAAGATTAAATGAATGTGTATGTACATATAAAGTGTATTCTTTCCTATAATTCAGCTGTGCCAAGAAGTATAGAAATTTATGACTAAATTGCACAGCTTCTAATATCCATCCTGAACCCACTTATCATTTTTAAATGTATCTATTATTTGCATGATATTTGTTGTTAAAAGTCAAATAAAACTGAAATATATAACAAATAAATGTAAGGTCCTCTGATATTTCACCCATCTGAGAAAATGAATACTAATATCTTGGTGTCTCTAGAGTTTGTGAAATGCTTTTAATGTGATAGAATACTTACCTAGTGTTTAAATCCATAACTTTTATTAATTACTTTTGTGGGTTTAAAATTCTGATGAATCGGGAAATCACTTGTTTATTTGAGAATGAGGAAAGAAATGGTTACTAAGTTAAATTTCTTTTCCAGTGGATAATCAAATATACAATTTGCTGAATAATCCTTTTATTATTCTTCCTATTATTTTGCAATGTCACCATTACTACACACTAAATTCCATATATGATCAGTATAACTTTGGACTTTATTTTTCTACTCCTGAGCTAAGATCAAGTTTTATAACAGTAACTTTTAACATCAAGAAATATTTGCCAATTTATGAAAAATGACATTAAAGTGAATAAAACAGAAAGTGAAAGTCTTCCATATAATCCTACTTCCCAAAGATCAATACTGCTCACAGCTGCGTATTCTGAAATTTTTTTTCACACAATATGCATAATGTAAATGGAATCATCTTATATCCTGATGTATAACTTTTTCCACTTAGCAATTTATTGTGGGTATTTTTTAAGTCAGTATAGACAGGTACATCATATACTTTTAACTAAATATGTCATTGTATGGCTATGGCACCCAAATTCTTTCTCTTTTTTTTTTTTAAGATTTTATTTATTTATTTGCCAGAGTGAAAGAGTGACAGAGACAGTGAGAGAGCACGAACAGGGAGGAGAGAGAGAAGCAGGCTCCCCGTTGAGTGGGGAGCCGATGTGGGGCTTGATCCCGGGACCCCAGGATCGTGACCTGAGCAGAAGGCAGATGCCCAACCGACTGAGCCACCCAGCACCCCTACTTACCCAATTTCTTATTGAAAGCATTTATGGTTTTTTTCCTAATTCCTAGTTGTTTTTACTATTACCAAGGATACTCAAAGTTTTTCTTTCATATATTGTTGTATGCTATATTTCTATATAATAAATTTCTAGAAGTAAGGTTGTGTGGTACAATTTTAAATTGTGGCAGTTATTTACATATTGTTTTCCCAAAAGTTTAGTTTGTGTTTGGTAGAGCAGGGAGCAGGAGCTCACTTATCTCTCCAATTGCCCTGGGCATTTTTAGGAGACAGAGGGATACAAAAGGGAGGTCAAGAAGATATAAAGACTGGGGCACCTGGGTGGCTCAGTTAATTGATCATCTGCCTTTGGCTCAGGTCATGATGAGCCCAAGACTTGCTCAGTGGGGAGCCTGCTTCTCCCTCTCCCTCTGCCTCTCCTTCTGCCTCTCCCTCTCCCTATGCCCTTCCCTCTGCCCCTCCCTCTCCCTCGGCCCCTCCCTCTCTCTCTGTCCCTCCCCCCTGCTCCTGCTGTCTCTCTCTCAAATAAATAAATAAAATCTTAAAAAAAAAACAAAACAAAAACGAAGATACAGAGACTAAGAGCAGAGCTGAGAAGGTGGGTTGAAAGTTATAGCTTTCTCTCAGATTGTATGAAAAAGAAAGATGGCATTGGGAATAAAGGTATGTTAGGTAAGAAAAGTAACTAATTTAACTCTGTCTCTCCATAGAGCTCCTATTTTGGAGTCATTCAAGTGAGCAAAGCAGAATAGTTGCAATATTTATTGAGGGAGAACTTCTCTGAAAACATTCACATAATAATTGTCTGTTAAGAATCTTTTGATTTTTTTCCCCCATAATTGTGGAGGTTTTGGTATCTTTAAAAAAGGATTAATAGGAATTAAAATAATAATGATAAATACACCAAAGGAAAAAATGACCACTTCTTTCAATGCAGAGGTAAAATGTTTTTTCCAGTGTGTCTAAATGAAAGGAGTGTTAAGCATAAGGAAATGCTAGACTTCACAGGGTAAAAATCTTATCTTATTATATAAATAAGTGAGTACATAAGAATTATTATTTTATTTTTTGATGAGCCAATGACCATTCAACATTGTGAAATTATTTGGTAGAAATATTTGAATTAAGACCCAGTCATTCAAAGTTGTATTCAGCAATGACAGATTTTCATCTTCCTTCCTTTCTTTTTTTTTCTTTTTGGTGGTGCTGGGGGGCTGGGGCAGGGTCTGTTATAATTTGTGCTATCTCCAAGGAACCTTAATCCAGATGTCCATGATGTTAGGATGGCACTTCCTACAAACAAAAAGATTGTGAGGGACTCTGGGGCTTATTTTGTAAATCGTTCCATGTAGAGATTTGCCTGTCCTGGCATCAAGCCCTGGATGGAAGCCAGAGAGAGGGTTACAGAAAGAGATTAAGGTGTCAGAGCTGGAGGCAGGAAAAGAATACCGGGCAATGTATTTGCCTGGTTCTCCCACACACCTCATTTCCAGCCTGATTGTGAATATCTTACAGTGACTAAAATGCCAATAACCGTTCTACTATGGTGGTAGGTTTTTGAGCGACTTAACTCCTACATTTTTCAAATGTTGTGTAATGTCTTATTGTTTTTGTAACAAATATTTTTGAAATGTTTTCTGTAAGATGTATGCAGGTGCTCGTAGCATAAAATACACAAAGTATGTAATACATAAAATAAGATACAATTTTATGCATATTGAAACAGATTAGTGGTTTTTGAGATTAAATACTAACACCAATAACAGGTAATATTGCCGACGATTGCTGGAAATTATTTTAACAAATACAAATATTTTAAAAATTAATCCAAATCCAAATGTATAGCATAATCAATATAGTCTAAATAATATATATAATACAATTAATTTTATTGGAAGGATGGATTCAGTTATTTAGGTTTAGGTTATTTCTGATGCCCTACACGTTACGCAATGCTTGGTAAAAAGGCAGAATTTTCTAACTAAGAGTATTATTTAAGTATAAAATTATTTTCATGTAAGGCACACTTTTCCTTCAAGTTTATTTTGATAGCTCATTTCCTGGATGGTTTAGCAAAATTATTAAAGAACTAAGATTTAAAAGCTTTCAGTATTACATATTTTAACTCTTAAAAATAATTGTTTTTGTTTGTTTGTTTGTTTGTTTGTTTGTTTAGGATTAAAATTCATCTTTAGGGCGCTTGGGTGGCTCAGTTCGTTAAGCGACTGCCTTCAGCTCAGGTCATGATCCTGGAGTCCCTGGACAGAGTCCCGCATCGGGCTCCCTGCTCGGCAGAGAGTCTGCTTCTCCCTCTGACCCTCCCCTCTCTCATGTGCTCTCTCTCATTCTCTCTCTCTCAAATAAATAAATAAAATCTTAAAAAAATAAAAAATAAAAATAAAAAATAAAATTCATCTTTAGAAAGTAATACATATTGTAAGTAAACCTTGACCAATTAAGGAAGACTAAATGAGAAAGTCAAGGCAGTCTAAGTGTAGGCTTTGTAGATTACGAGGACCTCAAAGAGGATATGAATCCCTGGCTGCAGCAAAACAAAGCAGTGAAAATAGTCTCCATTTTGCTGCTTTGTAGCTAAATGGTCCCAGATTGGTGTTCCCCCTCCTACACCATTCTTCCTCTCTCTTTTTCTTTCTCCCTCTTTTCTCTCTCCCTCCTGCCTTCCTGCCTTCCTTCCCTCTTCTTCTTCTGAGACATTCTCCTCCATCAGCCCACCCACCCCTTCACTGGCTCATTAGGCTTAACTGCTATTCCTCATTCAGATTACATTTAAAAGTCTATACATCTGGTAAGAGTTCCCTGGTAGCTCATGGCTGGTTTACTGGGTTGCTTTCCTTCCTGCATGTTCCCCCACAAAGGAGGCCTATGACATCATGCTGTACTTGCCTTTTCTCTTATCCATCCCCTCCCTGCAATGCCAGGTTCATTTCGTATGGTCCAGTATGATATTTATGACTAGTGGGAGTTGAACATTACTTTTCAAATAAACATCAAACAAATAATAAAGAAGCAACCAAACATGATTTTTTAACTTAAGAAGGCAATGTAAGGCATTTGTTCACCTATTTATGCATTAAAAGTTTTTTTTTCCTTTTTTTAGCATTTGTTTTCTTTTTTTTTAAAGATTTTTTTTTATTCTTATGTTAATCCCCATACATTACATCATTAGTTTTAGATGAAGTGTTCCATGATTCATTGTTTGTGCATAACACCCAGTGCTCCATGCACAATGTGCCCTCCTCAATACCCACCACCAGGCTAACCCATCCTCCCAACCCCCTCCCCTCTAGAACCCTGTTAGTTTTTCAGAGTCCATCGTCTCTCATGGTTGTCTACCCCTCCGATTTCCCCCACTTCATTCTTCCCCTCCCGCTACCTTCTTCTTCTTCTTCTTTTTTTTTCTTAACATATATTGCATTATTTGTTTCAGAGGTACAGATCTGAGATTCAACAGTCTTGCACAATTCACAGCGCTTACCAGAGCACATACCCTCCCCAGTGTCTATCACCCAGTCACCCCATCCCTCCCACCCCACCCCCCACTCCAGCAACCCTCAGTTTGTTTCCTGCGATTAAGAATTCCTCATATCAGTGAGATCATATGATACATGTCTTTCTCTGTTTGACTTATTTCACTCAACATAATACCCTCCAGTTCCATCCACGTCGTTGCAAATGGCAAGATCTCATTCCTTTTGACGGCTGCATAATATTCCATTGTATATATATACCACTTCTTCTTTATCCATTCATCTGTCGATGGACATCTTGGCTCTTTCCACAGTTTGGCTATTGTGGACATTGCTACTATAAACATCGGGGTGCATGTACCCCTTCAGATCCCTACGCATTAAAAGTTTATTAAGTGTGTGATGGTTGTCTAAATATTTACATCAGGAATTGGGTAAAATTCTATTGAAAAGAATGAAACCATGTATTTAGGTTTTTGCTAATTTTTTTCTCTATCACAACTTAATCCACTTTTTCCACCCTCAAACCTTTACTATAAAATGCACAGAATATTTCAAATTATTCTTTTAAGCTTTTAAAAAAAGACACTACTCTATTTCCTTTATTCTATGACATAATATTTTTGTTTGACCGCTGAGAACAGGTGGTGGCTGGTATTGTTAAAGAGCTCGTAGCCTTATCTAAGCTGAGTATAGCCTGAGGTGAGCAGTTATAAATTATATGTCTAAAGAGAAGTGATTCATATTTACATGGGTGGGAACTTGGGCTAAGAAATGTGGGAGGTAAGCAGAAAGGAAAACAATGCTGTAGGTATTTTCTTCTTAATGTGTGAGTATGAAAGCTTTTACTGCCAAGATCCTGATGATTAGTGAGTTTAAAGGGAAATGTACAAAGTTGTAAAAACACTGTGCTAAGAAAAAGACATCAGTGGTTTTTCTTTACTGTCTTCACTCAGCTTCATGACAACTGAACCTCTGTAGCTGGTAAAGTAAAGCATTTTCATATTAGGAAGAGGTTTGTAGACAATAAATATGTTCAATGCTAAGAACGAAATGTTAAAGACTTTCCTCTTTGGTTAGTAAATAAAACCAGAAGTGGGTCCTAGATGCTCTATTTTACTACTCAGATTTCTCTCCCGGTTTATAGCCTAGTTAGCGTGACTAAAAGCAATTTACAAGTGGTTTTCTATAGAGTGCTTGGCCCAGAGAAAGGCGCATGAGACCCTTTGAAATGAATTATTCAGGGTTTGTATCTTAAATAGTGGATGACTTCAGGAACAGATACCTGAGGGAGAGTTGGAAATAGCAATGCCATGAAATGTCTGCAGAGCCCTTATCTCTGAGATTAAGGCAATCGAGGACAAGGTACAAATTCCTCTTGAAAAATGATACCGTGCACTACCGCGCTTAGAGTACTATGTATACATCAGCTAGATTAGACCAAACAAAATCTCTATATCAAAATATCAGCAAATTACTCATCTGATATTTTCTTCCAAATTCAATAAAAAGAAATGATAAAATGGTGTGTTCTTACCTCTGGAAGAAGGATGGGAAAGCGAAAGTGCTTGTCTGCAATTCAGCCCTCAAAACTACTTTTTTACCAGAAATACTCAAATGCTAGAGTGTTTTCTTTCTGTAAGAACTATCCTAGGAAACTCCGTCAGCTATGAAGTTCAAGTGCTGGGTGCAAGACCTCACACAGAGAACACCACGTGGAAGGAGACAGACTGGGGGCTCCCTGTGAGACGAGATGGATGGCACGGCCCTGGGACGACCCTCACACAGCACACCGCCTACGTTTCCTGGTCTTTCTCTTCTTTTTACTCCGGCGATGCTCTTCAAGCAACACGGTGGGTCATCACATGTGCTTCCTGAGAAGTCCGTCTTCATCTTGTGTGAAAGTGCTGATGAATTATTCCCTTAAAGGTTTTTGTTATCTTTTCCCTAATATAGACCCAAAATATGTGTGCATATGTTTTCATAAACTGGAGACACTGGAGGGCTTTTTTTTCCTCTCCTGTGTGTGGAGGAAAACGTGAGTACAGAAAAATAGGACAGAAGTAGCAAGTTAAGGACAGGGGGTACTTCCTAAATCATATAGCAAATATTGGGAAGTGGGGGGAGGGTTGGCCTAAAGGGTTTGAATTTTATGGGCACAAGCTAGAACTTATGGTTAAAAGTTAAGACGTCTGCTCTAGAATGGATAGTATAGGATATACTACATGTCATAATAATTTAGTATCTGGCTAGTATCAGTGGAAACTGACATGTTGACTGAATCTTTCTAAGACTTAATCTCTCAGTTTATTTATCCACAAACCGGGAATAACAATAGAAACCTAATAACATCATTGTGAGAAACTAATGAGAATATCAGACATAAATATCTGTGAAAGCAGGTAATGGTTTGTACTTCCTAAAGATTTATTTATTTATTTGAGAGAGATCGAGTGGCAGAGGGAGAGGGAGAGAGAGAGAATCTCAAGCAGACTCCCCGCTGAGCGTGGAGCTGGACTCAGGGCTCGATCCCAGGACCCTGAGATCACGACTTGAGCCGAAATCAAGAGTCGGGAGCTCAACCAACTGAGTCACCCAGGCGCCCCTAGTTTGTGCTTTCTAAATGACAGCTATTACAAAAATAAATACTTTTATCAAGCTCTCTAAAATAACTATTTTGACTCCTCAGGCTCATTTCCTTGACATCAAAGATATTTGGAAAGTTGCTCAAAAGTTAGACACTCAGTTTTGGAAGATTGAGAAGGTAGGATTTTGTGGCCCATTAAATTCACACCATTAGTTTGAGGCATATCTGGGGTCCTCTTGGTAGATGGAACGTGTTACCAGGATTTTCTTCTGCAAATACTGGGCCTGCCTGCCTTTAGTTCTGCTGGTAGAAACTGGTGTTTATTCTAATTCATTGTCTCATTGACCACCAGAAGAGTCTTTGCTCTGGCCCTTACCAGACAGGAATGACTCCGTGTGATTCTGCTTCGTGCTTACATTTCTGGTCATCCTCAGCCACTTGAACTTCATCGTTATATGACCTGTTGCTGCAGGTGACTTTGGTCTGTCATGTTCCCTGCATTAACTCAGGAAAATCTGGCATTTTTATTTAGTTCATGTGCTTATGGGAGCGACTATAAGCAAACATCTGCCTATTGATTTAAAGAGTGTCTAGGGGGCGCCTGGGTGGCTCAGTTGGTTTGGTGACTGCCTTCGGCTCGGGTCATGATCCTGGAGTCCTGGGATCGAGTCCTGCATCGGGCTCCCTGCTCAGCAGGGAGTCTGCTTCTCCCTCTGACCCTCCCCCCTCTCATGCTCTATCTCATTCTCTCTGTCAAATAAATAAATAAAATCTTTAAAAAAATAAATAAATAAAGAGTGTCTAGGAACTTGACTCGAGTAGGTCTCTAGGAACTGAAGAAAGTGTCCAACCCTCTAACTCAGTGGTTCTCAAAATAGGATTTCTGGATCTTTCTCAGATGTGTTCTTCAGGATCTGTGAGTTTTCCACAAGCATCTTTAAGCAGTGTTTGTTCCTTTGCTTTGTTTTATTTTGTTTCCAATGATAGGCTAAAAAATTAATCAACTGAAGCATGTTCTGCATTATCTCGATGGCCTGTTTATAATTAAGTCTTGTTTCCATGCCTGCTTCCGGCTTTGTTTACTGGCTCGCTAGAGCTGCTCTCATAACAAAGTACCATAGCCTGGGGACTTAACAGAAATTTATTGCCTCACCGTTTTGGAGGCTAGAGGTCCAAAATCCAGGTGTTGGCAGGGCTGGTTCCTTCTGAGGGCTGTGAGGGAAGGATGCTGTTACATCAAATGAAGCCCAATAAATGTTAGAGGGCATGAGGTTTTCCACGCTGAAGACAAAGTGTCAGCAATGGTAAGAAAACTTGACTCATGCTCAGGTGATCTTTGCATTGATATGAATGAGTGATACCTAGCATTTATTCATTTCCATCACTGGTTTGGTGGTAAAGTTTATGCTGAAACTAGAAATTCTTTTCACTGTCTGCAAGAACTGAAAACTAATTCCAAACATTATTTTCCTGATTGATTGCAACAATAATTGGATTGGGTTCACATTTCATGCTGATTTCAATAATTTCACCATGGTTTTCTTTTTAAAAAAGAAAATATAAATTAATCCTGAGAGCTTTTTTTTCCTTTGGAAGTTTCTAGCACACTATTTAAGTTTGTGAACCACTGCTTGATAGGAATAAGCCAGTTATTTGAGGGGACCCTTCTGTCCCTTACCTAATCTTGTGATCCTAAGATAGTTGGACCTTTGGAAAGTTCTCTATATGTCATATCTTTATTGCACTGAATCATTTCTGTGATATAAATTTGCTTTCTTAAAATAAAGACTTCCTCAATGGGGAAAGAATGAGAGGATAGCTCATATGCTTTGGAGGAGGGATTTAGAGGATTAAACGCAGACATTTGGGGATAAATCAGATATCAGAATCAGACTGAGACCTATTTCCTAACAACTGTGATGAACTGGGAAGCAACCCGCCAGAGATCTTCTCACCTCCTGAAATAGCCAATGATCAGAGACACCCACCTGTGGCTTTATATCATAATATAATAACCTGCTGATTGCAAAGCTTGAATTAGGCCTGCCTGCAATTTACTTATAACTGTCAGATGTTCCCTTAATAATAATATCGTTAATTTTATTGTTATCTTGTGTTGTAAGTTACTCCAGAAGTAGTTTATGCATAATAGCATAATTTTATTTATTTTAACTTTAATTTTTGGGGGTAATAGCATAATTTTAATGTAATTGATTGCATGGGAATTTTTGAACTCATAGCAAAGCAATCTACAGTCGTTTTAACAACCTATGACAATGTTCATGCCCATATATATATTACAGTAAATCAAGTATTATACATATATCTATGAACATATACATAGGCTTATGAGAAAAGTGGCCTTTTACTTTATGTCATGGTAGAATTCTTAAGAGCTTTGTTTATACAAAATTTGAGAACCGTATTATAGTAGATACCCACGATTTGGTTGGATCATAGTTTCCTAAGTTTTAATCTTAGAATCTTAATCTTGCTAATGATTAAGATTCTAAGTGATGGTGAAGATTTGCCTAGGAAGAAGAAAGTAACTGTATGTCACAACAAGTTATGTTTGCTGATAAAGCATGGCAGGGCTCAAAGGAAAGGCTCTTATGGAATTCTGGCTCTAACACTTTTTGTCAAAATAAATCAACTAACACAGAAAAGTTGAAGGGTCTCTCTGTGTAGTACACTTTCCTGAACCATTTCATTTGCATTTCCTCTTTTTTTTTCTTCTTCAGCCTTTCTATGGATTTTACAGTCCCTCAGTGCAATATTTTAGCCTCATTTTAGAATAACTCAGCCTCTTTCTATAGAAGTTAGAAGACTCTCATGCATTCAAAATGTATTTATTAAGCACCTATTACATGACATCTGCATGTTAGAGGCTAGAGACATCAAGTAGAGAATCCATAGCCCAAAGTCCCCCGCCTTCAAGAAACTCAGTGTATGGTAAGCAAGGGAACATACGCAGATCTGATACATAGGACACTTCAAGTGGCAACTCAGAACCCTGCCGACATTGTTACGGGGGCACCAAAGATACTACTTCTCACTGAGCCTTGGGAAACCAGGCAAAGCTTAACAGTGGATAGTGCATTGGACCTAGCTTTCTAGGAAAAATAGGAATTTAGCAAACAACAACAAAAAAAGGGGAGGGAGTGAAATTCCAGCCAGGTAGAGACCAGCACATAAGCAACATCATGGAGTTTTGAAAGCCTAGGATGTGTCCAAAGACTCCAAATAGCACAAGAGTTATCCTTCCTCTGCCATATGAGAAAGAGAGATGACACCAAGAAGGAAGATAAGAATAAACTTGGAGGTATAGAATGCATGTTTTAAAATAATTCAGAGGCAAAAGGAGGAGATTAAGTGTTCAAAAATAAGTGAAATATCGCATTCCAATCAACTGTAAGTTTTAGCTTGGGTTGACATACAGGAGAAGTAAAGAAAAAAAAAATCACATTTAGGGAGGTGATAGAAATAGAAAGAGCCAAAGTAAAGAAAAAGATGACTGATGTTTGGGTACTGCAGAAACAAACAAACAAAAGTCTTCTATGATTGCATGCTAGTAATTACTGACATTTATTGAGCCCTTACTATGTAGCACATACTGGGCAAGCACTTTATTATCTCACTGAATCCTCACTGTCTTTTCATACATATCACTCAGTTAATAGGCATTGTTGTTATATCCACTTTATGGAAAGACAATTGAGGATCAAGGGATGAAGTAACTTGCCCAAGTTTATATCTGTATGAAGAGGCAGGCGCAGGCTATGAACCAGTCTGTCTCACTCCAGAGTCCTGAGGGCATAACCACTAAATAAACCGCCTCTCCCACTCACACACTGAAGTAAGATGACCCCGTAAGTAGCAGACTTGAAGTTTCTGTTGCCATGTGGATACTACAAGGAGGCAAATCTTGATGCACAGAACAAACACAAAATAAAACAGAGGAAACAATAGCAACAGCAAACATTTTTTAGCAGAATTTGGATATGTCGGTTCAAAGGAGACCTGGTTGAAGTAGTCATTAAGATGATGAAGTCAACATACAAGATTTTGGTCAGAGGGGAATAAAAACATCCAAGTTTTATAGTGTCATATGCTCAATGGAAAACTGTTCTGGGATCGGGGGCGTGATGTGAATTATGACCTGTGATAAGGATCCTTGGAGGAAATAAAAGGAAATGTTGTGCATACAAGTCCATGCATTGTCCTCTTTTTGATGGACATTGCTAGGTTTTCTCTTCTTTCAGCAATTTTATCCCCCCAAAATGATTATTTCTTTCAATCGTGTCTAGATCTCCTTGTTATTCTCTCTGTAGGCCATCTTTTCTTTTGTATATTGTTCCTGAGTAAGCAGTGTATATTAATAAGAGTGTACTCCTACAGCCACACATCTAAGATTTGTAGCTTTACGGATGTGGGGGGGAGCCATATACAGGATAGTAAGAATGTTCCCACTCCCGGATGATGGAGTTGGACAGGGAAGGATTGGGGGGTGAGTGGTTTGTTCTCTGCTGGAGAGGAGAACAGAGAGGTGGCCAGAGGACCCAAAACCTTGGGAGGCTATCTTTCTCTCATATTAAGACTTACACTGTATTTCCTTAGTACAAAATGTATTTCCTATAAATTTAGACAGAAATTAGACAGAAAGCCCAAATATCATTCAAGATACAGGTTTGGGGATACAGCTCAACACCCAAAACCCAAATAATCTGATTAAAATTGGGCAGGAGACATGAACAGACATTTCCCCAAAAAAGACATACAGATGGACAACAGACACATGAAAAGATGCTCATCATCACTTACCATCAGGGAAACGGAAATCAAAACCGTAATGAGATATCACCTCACACTAGTCAGAATGGTTAAGATCAAAAAACACAAGAAACCTCAAGTATTAGTGAGGATGTGGAGAAAAAGGAACCCTGTTGGGAATGTAAACTGGAGCAACCACTGTGGAAATCCTGGAAACCAAATTATGGAAGCAGCCCAAGTGTCCATCCATAGATGAACGGATAAAGATGATGTGGTATATATGCACCATGGAATATTATTCAGCCATAAAAAAGAATGAAATGTTGCCATTTACAATGATGTGAATGGAGCTAGAGAGTATAATGCTAAGTGAAATAAGTCAGTCAGAGAAAGACAAATACTATATGATTTCATTCATATGTGGAATTTAAGAAACAAAAGATATAAGCAAAGGAAAAAGAAAGGAGAAAGAGACAAATCAAGAAGCAGGCTCTTAAATATAGAGAACAAACTGGTGGTTCCCAGTGGGGAGGTGGGTAGGGGGAATGGGTGAAATAGGTGAAGGGGACTGAGTACACTTATCATGATGATCACTGAGTAATGCATAGTACTGTTGAATCACTGTATTGTACACCTGAAACTAATATAACACTGTATGCTAACTACTGGAATTAAAAGAAAAAAACTTAAAAAATTTAAAAGAAGAAAAAAAAAAAGATACAGTTTTGGGGGTGTCACATACCCAGAGGGTCAGAGTGTGAACAAGGCATTTGTGGGCACATAGTGTGCAGCTTTCAAGACTCAGAATCTCCAGGGACTCAATGAGAAGATATGCTGGTTGGAAATGCTCTGCCTGGCTCCTTCCCATTACTGCATCTGATTTAGAGTGGATTGGGGTGATGTAGGGGGTAGAAGCAACACAGAAATTGGTCTTAATAACAAATAAATACTCTTTCCCCCAAAATTCCATGTATAGAAATCATAATGGGGCTTTGGCTATCTGGCAGGGGATCATGGGATGGTGGGGAAAAGGATGAGAGGGATCAGCACATACAAAATAGAAAGTTCAGATCCCATGAATAATATAGCAAGAGTATAGCGGAGCTGGCCACAGGACGTGGAACTGCAGATCTTCATGCCCTGGTGATCTTAGACATTATCAGTAAAGGCAAACTGCAATTTCTTCTCAGATTCCTGGTGATCCAAACAAAAAGGTTAAACAGACAATTTACATGATTTTTACTAATTATAAGGGGGAAACACACTAGGATGTCAAGTGTTAAAATCACTTTTCATCACAGTTCAAAGGAAACAAAGCTGGGAGGGGGCAGAAATTGCTCAGAGGAAAATTAATTAGCATAGGACCTTAATGATACCTTCCTTTACTGGTGTTTTAGAAAGAAATCCTCAAGAGTTATTTTTCTCAGAGTTTAAAAACAATAGTATACTCCCAAGAGTTCTAATAAATCAACATGAAAAATATTCAGAAATGTTTAAAGGTGTCCTAACAACTGTATTCTGTATATTTAATCAAGTCTGATTTTACTAGACTTTGACATTTTGGTTACATAAAGGATTCATCCACAATAAAAATATACTGTAGATAATAGATTTATAACCACGTGGTTTCTATTTGTTAGTATTAGTGGATTGAACAAGTGCAGAACAGAAAGAAAATACACATTTGTCAGGGGAGAATTCTTTTCACATGGCCTGTCACATTCTGACACGGAATGTAGTTAATTTCTCTCCTTTCTCAGTTCAGCGAGTTTGTTTTCTTAGAATCTATTCTCTGAGTTAGTTTAAGGAACTAGGTTCAATTAAGTGCCTTATTGGAAGTAGCTCAATAAATAGCCAAGGCTAAACTCAGGAAAAATGATATCCATAGAAGAAATTCAAGTCAGAGAACTGAAAAGAAGAAGAACAACAAAGTGCTGAGTACCACTGAGAAAATGTGGATTCATTATTGTTTAATAATTAAATGAGCTAATGGAGGAAGAGTGCTCAGAGGGCATGCCCAGGCAAAGGGCTTTTCCTTTTATAATTCACACTAAAGAACTATCATGAGATCCCCAAAGGCAGCTCTGGTTTCTGGACCAAAATGTAGTGAATGCTATTATTATATTGCTCTTTGTAGTGAAAAGCAAAATAAAAGGAATATTTTATTGGTCTTTGAAAACAGTTTTCATATGCATGTTCACTGGAAGGTTTCAAAACCTCGAAGACTGAAATGCTTTTGAAATGTAATAGAAATCTGATAGTAAAATTAACCCAGATTTGTGTCGATTTACTTCTTTCCATCAAGTAGTCATAGGGATTACTTACATTTTGAAACAGAAAATAATAGAAAGAGACAAAATAATATATCTGTTTTTATTGTTCAGTATGACTTACCTACATAAAAGTCAATGCATTGAAATATCAATCAATCTAGAAATTATTATTATTTTTCTTAACATGCTGCTGTATGGGTCATCAGGGACTGCAGGCTTTCTGAGCAACTAACAGGAAACAAGATCAGGTGTGTTATATAAGCCATTGATTTGTCCCTGATGAATTCATGTAAAATTGCATAATTAAAATCACACAAGCTCCTTTTAAACCATCTTTAAAAAGCTAATCTGCCTGGGTTTATTGTTTCGAAGTATCCACTTCTGTGCATGTGTACTCAGATAAAGCAGGTTAAAGGTCTTACTGCTGTTAGGAACTTGATAAGAACGCCACCAGGCTTCCTAAGCCATGGTTTTCCTACACTAGAAGACAATCATAAAATGTCAATCGATGTAAACATAAGAAGAAAGATTCATGCTCAGTTTATTTTCTTTTGTTACCAAATCAAGGAAAAATGGCAGGCATCACAAATGTTGCCAGCAAGAGACACATTTTGGGCTTAAATGGAATAAATACCTTTATTTGAAAAAGAAATAGCACTTTCATTGAATTTTGGATTTTTTTTTTAATTGGTAAAACCCTAAATATAATTTGATTCCAAGGTACGTTTATAGGGTAACAAGACTGACCATTAACATGGAAAGTTTCTCTTGCCAGATTTTTGTACACTTGCAAAGAAATTTATTATTTTCTCTGTTAGTACTTCGACGAGCAGAAAGTAGTAGTAGAACATCCTGGGAGTTTCTGATCAATATGAACTTTTCTTGCATATTTGTTCATGCTTTTGTATCATAATGATTTCTGGTCCCATTGTTAGTTTTTCTTTATTTTTACAAAATGGCTTTTGGGACAATTCTTTAATTTGAAGACCCTAAATTTATTCTTACTAAGTCAGTTTTTGTCCCCCCAAGGAATGTAGTTTTCATATATATTTCACAGTTCGGTCTGGAGGAGGAGAAGTGGCAAGCTCTAATGAAATTTCCAGTCCCATTTCCTGTCTTTCCCCCATCACGTTTTACATTCTGTACCCAGCCTCAGCAAGCATTAAACATCCTGGAGGCCCAACCACTAGTTTCCACAGAGCACATGACAATCAGCTTCTCTGTACTGAGGAGGATGGAACTCCGTCAGACATCATTCATCCCCCGAGGGGCTGTAAGATGAAATGATGCTACGTCCACCAAGTCTGAGGGTGAAGTACAAAGCTGCAGAGCCTAGGACAAATCAAGATGCCCTTCCTTTCACATTTATTTAAGTCCTCACTAGTATCAGTCCCCATTTACTGATCCCAAGAGCAGAGAAAAAAAAAAAATTCAAACTATCCCATGTCCATTCTAAAGTATTCGAAGGGAAAATTCCCTTCTGAATTCAAATTATGGCAGGCTGTTAAACATAGGAACATGATTCACCAGAATCAAGCATATAATTCCATTTATAGCCTGAAATCTCAAGTGGGTAATAAAGGAAGTCATGTATTTGAAAATTATGTCCTATTATTTCCTGTTAGTGAGGTGGTAGACTTTAAAATGAAAAATCAGTTTTAAGAATCAATTACTTAATATTTTACCCTATACCGTGCTTCTAGACTTGATGGTACCACGTAATAAACTCCAGCAATTCTTTATTTTACTTTGCTTTCCAAGTGCAATCTAAGAAATAATTTCTTTGGAGGCAAGATATTGGTTTTATGAACATAGATCTTTAAAGTTCTATATAAAAACATCCTATAGGCTGTGCAGTTTTTATATATTTTTAGGATCGCTAGCATATAATATGTGTAGACAATGTAATTCTTTTCCATCTTAAATACACCAAAGTATATGTGGAAAGTGTACGAAATATAGTCAGTCAACTAATATTCTATAATGAAGAACATTCTTAAGATTATCCTTCGGTTCCATTAGGACTATAGTTTATATTATGTTAGTAGACACAATAAGTATTTTACACTACTGAGTTGGAAGTGTTAAGTCCATTGTGTTTATCAACGATGCTGAAGACAAAGATGAGGACGAAGATGAAGAATGGAAATAATTCAAGTCCTCACATACCTTTACTTCAGTATTTGGATGGTTTTGGCAAAATTCTACTTCCTAGATCATTGTTTCAATTATCCACTTAAAACTGTAAATCAATTTAACAAGTTAAATAAGTTTGAGTTCAAATTGATGTTGGTTTCTTATAAATTGCTGAGGTAAATACCCCCCCCTTTTAAAAATATTTATTTATTTATTTTTAGAGAGAAAGAGAGAGCAAGGATGAACAGGGGGAAGAGCAGAGGGAGAGGGAGAAGCAGGCTCCCTGCTGAGCAGGAAGCCCAATGGGGGACCCTGGGATCATGACCTGAGCTGAAGGCAGACGCTTAACTGACTGAGCCACCCCGCAAATAAACCTTTTTACTCAAATCTATGTTTTCTACCTAGCTAATTTTAATTATATGTAAAAGTTTAAGTGTGCAGTCCAAAACTCTGGAATTGTTTCACTCTCAAAAATGATTTATTACATTTATTAAAATTGTTTATTCACAGCTTATGTTTGTAAATTTGTGCTTATGAAATGCAATGAGAAACGCAATAAGCTAATTCTTCTGTATTTGAGAAAAACCTTGTTAGTGCAATTTATCTGACATAAACTGCAAAAAGCAAAATGGTTTCATGAGTAGAATACTATCATTTGGTAGTTGCTGATCTCTCTTTATATTTAACATTACCTTTTCTTTTGAGTTTGTGGCTTGGCAGATAGCTATCCCGGGACATAGATTAGATAATAGATTCCACCTGAACAACTTTTATTTCAGTTTACAAACATCCCATAAGCCTTTTTCTTGTAAATGCTTGTTTCATCTTGATGAAACTTTTGATAAAGGCAAAAGAAGTTCCATGCTATTATTACAAAGAATTTCAACTTTTAATCAAATTATTGATTTTAAGAGTATAACTTTTATTAAAAGAAAGCTATACAGGTAAGTTGGGATCAACTTTGGTGTGAATTTTTTATTGGGATGATTGAGAATGTTATTTTTAACTCTCTAAAAGACTGAACTGAATCATCCATATTCTTTTCAATGTCTCATTTGAACAGAAAAAAAAAGATTGGTCTTGGCTGATCCATTATTGAAAAAAAATTGCGTGTGTGTGTGTGTGTATTTTATGTGTGTGTAAGCTTCCAGAACTGGAAAATTCACTTTCCCTATTCTAAATGAGTGATTTAGTCCCTATCCATAGAGGTGGAATATGATCCTCATATTTGTTTTTTGAAAGGAAATACTACGAACTGTAGAAGATGGAATTTTTGGATATAACTCAAATCTAGTATTCAGACTGAAAAGGGACTATGGCCAGCAGAATACCATGTGTTTTTTGAATAAGAATAGATTTAACTGTTTGTCTTCAGTAGTCTGTTACAGCACACACCAACTCATGCATTTATGAATTATGTTTATTTTGAGGCATAAAATAGGTCTCTGTCCTTTCTCAACTCTATGAGGAGTTACCACACTAACTAAGGTTTTAATTTTAGGAGAAAACCATGTCTGGCATAGTAAAACCAGTTTCGAAACTTAATTCTTTCCACACTATGCAGCTCAAAGAAGAGGTTTTATTTAATAGTATTTTAGTTCATTAAAGGCAAGTAATTCAGTTACTGAAGTCTGATGATGATTGGATTCTCAGTCTCTTGATAATTGAATTCCCTCTCAGTTCTCTACAAGAAGATACTTACCTATTTATTGGATGAAGGAACGAGCAAAGTGGGGAGTTTAGAGAAAGTTACCAGAAATTAAGTGAGACTGACAAAACAGAACAAGACCAAAAATTTCTTGAGTTAAAAGACTATTATTCAGCTTTATTAAAATAAAAATTGAAAAGTAGGGATAAAATCTGAAGACAGGGGCTGCCTGGGTGGTTCAGTTGGCTAAGCGTCTGCCATCGGAAAGGATGAATACCTACCATTTGATTCGACATGGATGGAACTGGAGGGGATTATGCTAAGTGAAATAAGTCAAGCAGAGAAAAACAATTATCATATTGTTTCACTCATATGTGGAACATAAGGAATAGTGTGGAGGACCATGGGGGAAGGGAGGGAAAACTGAATGGGAAGAAAGCAGAGAGGGAGACAAATCACGAGAGACTCTGGACTCCAGGAACCAAACTAAGGGTTACAGAAGGGGGGGATGGGGTAACCAGGGGATGGGTATTAAGGAGGGCATGTGTGGTGATGAGCGCTGGGTGTTATATGCAACTAATGAATCGTTGAACACTACATCAAAAACTAATGATGTACTATATGCTGGCTAATTGAACATTAAAAAAAAAAAAAAGCATCTGCCTTCTGCTCAGGTCATGATCCCAGGGTCCTGGGATCCAG
This sequence comes from Mirounga leonina, assembly GCF_011800145.1. NCBI lineage: Eukaryota > Metazoa > Chordata > Mammalia > Carnivora > Phocidae > Mirounga > Mirounga leonina. Next base: position 23,870,356 of record NW_023270320.1, on the reverse strand, counting down.
CCTCTCATTGGGCTCCCGGCTCCATGTAGAGCCTGCTTCTCCCTCTCCTTCCTGCTCATGCTCTCTCTTGCTATCTCTCTCTTAAATAAATAAATAAAATCTTCAAAAAAAAAAATCTGAAGACAGTAAGAAAGCTTATCTTCTAGTATTTTTTTAAAAATGTTTTATTTATTTATTTATGAGAGTCAGAGAGAGGCAGAGGCAGAGGCAGAGGGAGAAGCAGGCTCCCCGCCGAGCAGGGAGCCTGATGCGGGGCTCGATCCCAGGACCCTGGGATCATGACCTGAGCCGAAGGCAGACACCCAACCATCTGAGCCACCCAGGCGCCCCTCTAGTATGTATTTTAATAAAAAGTATCGAGATTTTTTTTTTTAATTTTGATTTTTAGGTAATCTCTACACCCAACGTGGGACTTGAACTCACAACCCTGTGATCAAGAGTTTCATGCTCTACTGACTGAGCCAGCCAGGTGCCTCAAAAGTCCTGAGATTTTTAAAATCCTATTCCAGGTTTTAAGTTTACCTTTCATATTCCTTTCTTCAGATGTATCCTAAATTATCACTATTACTAATACTATTATTATCAGTAGTAGTATTTTGCAGGAGTGACATTGCACCTGGCAGAACAGGACATCTAAATAATATCACTTACATGTGGCTCTACCATCTGAGCTTGTGCTGGGGTATGGGGTCCTGGGAGCTTATATGGATGGATAATGTTTTTACTTAGTTGTGTAGTTAGCGAGAAGAAACAGAATCGTGGTTGGAAAGGGAAATAAAAGCTTGAAGTAGCACCAGGGCTTGATGGAAAAACTAAAGAGAGATACGATTCATGAGGTCAGAGGATAGGGTGATTTGAAACAGGGCAGAAAGAAAGAATAAATGAGTCAAGAGGGTGGTTCAGAACCCAAGTCATGAATGTGTCAAAGGTCTAAATGTTGTAGAAACAGATGGACAAGACAAAGCCATCTGTGAGTGTGGAAGGTAGCCTTGCCCCAAAATAGTTTCCCTGCCACGGTGACCAACGGCCCTAGAGTGAGAGAATACGTGGGATCCCATTTCACATGAAACATGGTCCCCACTTTTTTCAATAAAGGGAATGAAATTTAAATTTGCCAAAAACCAGTTATATTATTATTCTCATGTTTTCAAGGTCAATTATAATCTGTGCTAGTATTATTAGTGTGGTTAATATAAATAACCAATATTTTCCAAGCATCACTATCAGTGGAATATGTGGGGTGGGGAGAGTTGACATGGTGAGAAAGAAGGCTTTGAATTGCTTTGTGCAACACGTGCAAGCGGCGCTGGGCCTTTAAAGTAGAGTAAAAAATAAGAGCATCGGAAAAGAGGGCTAGAACATTTTAGTGAGGGGGAAACGGAGTGAAGGGCCAGAGGTGGGAGCATACTCTTAGGAATCTATTCTGAGGGTAGAGGAGGAGGTAGGATTAACGGGTGTGTAAGCCTAGCTTATCTGTTTGAATCCTTTCCAACTCCCAAATTGGAATAATTTAGTACTTCCCCAGGTGGACCTGGAGGTTGAGTTCAACCCAGGTTCTGGCACCACACTGGTTCCCAGAACGGAGGACATTTAATTAGAATTTGACCACAATAAAGCTGTTGCAAGGCTGTTTTTCTGCTGGTTCCAATATTTCCTTACTGTGTTTCCTGGGGTGTCGTTTGTGACTTCTACGGGGTAAGTAAGTGTCAGTGCAGTTCCCAGGTCTGCGACCTCTTGCTCCCTATCTAAGCCCTACCTTGCTTTCTGCAGCCATGGGCTGGGCCTCAGTATCTCCAGTCTGGGTTTTCGATACTTGTTTTATAGGGACAGATGATAACCACAGGCTGTTGGCTGAACACTGAGGGTACTTTGACCCAGATACAAGAAAGATGCTGGTGGAACTTGTTGAGTCATCTCCTGGAATAGTTCAAAAGTTTCAGCAATCCTGCGTAGTGAAGATAAGGCTTTAAATAAGTGAATGCCCTGTTAGAATTCTTCTTAGCAAACAACACTCTAAAAATAAAATCGTAATAATTATAGCTAGAAAACATCTCCCAGTGTCCCACTATCGTAATAGATAAACTTTATTCATTTTTCCATTCTCCTTTTTAATTTGTACCCAAATGAACAAATTATTTTTTCTCAGTTCCAACTGTAGCAGAGATCCAGATGAGTATGCCAAATTCAGTCCATAGAGAGAATGTAAAGGCTTGTCTTCTACTACCTGCTTATGTTCTGAATAATTGTGTCTTCCTAAAATTCACATGTTGTATTCACATGGCGTTAGGAGGTAGAGCCTTCAGGAAGCACTTATGGCATGACTGTGGAACGCTCATAAATGAGATTAATGCCCTTATATATAGGAGGCTCCAGGGAGAGCCCCAACTCCTTCCACCATTAAGGAAACAACGACAAGTCTGTGACCTGGAAGAGAGCCCTCACCCAACTACAGTGGCCCTCTGATCTCAGACTTCCCATCCCTAGAATGGTCGGTTATGGATCTCCGTCATTTACAGGCTACCCAGTCAATGGTATTTTGTTATAGCAGCCCAAATGAGTGGGCTAAGATACTACACAACACGCTGAAACAAAAATAACTTACCAAAGAGTACACCACCACCTGCTGTGCAAGCTGGTGGGTACTGTCGCTCCTAGAACGTTGACTGCCTTTGTGAGAAAGCTGGACTGCCTTTGTGAGAAAAAGATGATTTTACCACCACTGGTAGGAAAATCCTTGAGAAGTGTGGAAACCCTTTGTTCCATGCATTGCAAACATTGTCAATTTTATCTGCTGCTTTGGTCCTAAACTTAACTTAAGCTCACCTTAAAAGTCAGCTCCCTGAGGTTTTATTCACCATCATACTCCCCTTCCAGACAGGGTTTTGAGAGACTAGGAAACAGTCTTTCAGTAAGGAAAATGCAGCAACAATAAACACAGTCTGGGCTGTTGGGAAAGGGATACTAAGTCCTGGAGAGAGGCACAGTTGTTATTGTCATTTTTCGGGGTGTTTCTAGATGACGTTGGATTACTTGAATTTTTTAAAAAGTTTTTATTTAAATTCCAGTTAGTTAACATACAGTGTAATATTAGTTTTAGGTGTATAATACAGTGATTCAACACGTCCATACATCACCCGATGCTCATCACGACAGGTGCACTCCTTAATCCCCATCCCCTATTTCACCCATCCCCCCAGTCTCCTTCCCTCTGCTAACCATCAGTTTGTTCTCTATAGTTCAGAGTCTGTTTCTTGGTTTGCCTCTCTCTTTTTTTCCTTTGTTTTGTTTTGTTTCTTAAATTCCACATATGAGTGAAATCATATGGTATCTGTCTTTGACCAACTTATTTCACTTGGCATCATACTCTCCATCCATGTCATGGAAATGGCAAGATTTCATTCTTTTTTTTTGGCTGAGTAATATTCCATTGTATATGTATATCACTTCTTTATCCATTGGTCAGTTGATGGACACATGGAATGCTTCCATAATTTGGCTATTGTAGATAATGCTGCTATAAATATCAGGGTGCATGTGCATTATTTGAATTTGATGACCAGGTAACACATAACAAACTGAGGGTTGCAGAAGGGGAGGTGGGTGGGGGGATGGGGTAACTGGGTGATGGGCATTAAGGAGGGCATGTGATGTGATGAGCACTGGGTGTTATACACAACTGATGAATCATTGAACACTACATCTGAAACTAATGTTGTACTACTATATGTTGGCTAATTGCATTTAAATTAAAAAAATAAAGTCACAGGCTATTAACTTTTAAAAAATTGTTCTAAAATATGGAAGAAAATATAACTTTGGTTGGAGATCACAGTCTGGAGGATAGGAAATGGAATTAGTTTTAGGCAAACTAGTCAATTTGGTAAAACTCGTCTTTGAATTATTTTACCCCTTCTTCTTCTACTCTTTCTCCTTCTTGTCCTACTCACTGCCATGTATTCCCAAACTATACAAAGTTCTTCTTGGTGGATTAATTAACACAGAGGTTTTAATTACCAGCCATCTGGAAGGATATAAATTTTGTAAGGAGAACCTCAGGGGACAATATTTAACCAAGTGAGTGGTTCTCCAGTAGTGGAATTTCAAGAGTTGCATTCCTGGAAGGGGAGGTGGACTTCTTGACCTGCAATTATACAATATTAAAGTAGAACTACAAAGTGTATATAAAGACACCTCGAAAATATTCAAGACCTTTGGGAAGGCAGTGGGGTAGATAATCTCAAGACTTAGAGATAAAAATGGGGAACAGGAAATTGCAAATCATCTTTATTGAAAGGATAGTTGTGTTTGCTGTGTGATTGCTCTAATCCTACCACCGCTCCTCAAGAATGACAAGGTAAATTCAGTGATTATCAGAATCCATCAAGGCAAATATTTCCCTCAAGGGATTTAGTAAGTAATTAAGTGAAATCACTTCTTTGAACACTCCTGTAATATCAGAACTTACTGGTCTTCTTAACATTCTATTTTTCTTTAGCAATTGGTTCAGGTCTCCTGAAGCTCTTCTCTTAAGGAGCATTGAAAATTCTGCTTTTGGTCACTAAGGCTAAGATTAGATGAGATCATTGGCAACATCCTTCGGAAGTCCCAAACTCTGCTGGGTTGTGGGAGCATGGCTAGGTTGGTTCTTTGTCCTCTAGGGTCTTTGGGTCATGGGACGTGTTTAGAGACATGGTGATTTGGGGCATATAAAGAAACAAAAATCTGCAGTTGGGTTTTTGATCGCTTGGTAGTTCCTAAAATAGTACATATCTATTTAAATCAAATTCAGAGATATGTTGAAAGAAAAATGGTAAAAATAGTAATATTTATTTACTTTTGTAAATACATTTACCAGTCTACACTCATTGGAATTACATATAAACTTCACTAGACTCCTTAAGCCAATATGTGAAGGTTTTATTCATTTCTTTTTCCAAGAAATATATTGACACAAATAAAACTCTACTGTTTAGAAAAGGTACTTATGGATTCAATTAATTAGGACCTTTTTCTCACACTAATTTTGTTTCAAGAAGGCAGCTCATTTATGTAGCAGTTCATGTCACAAGCAAATTAAAATAAGAAATGTCCACTTCTAGAAATTTTTCTCTTATGGTCTGAAACTGCCATAACCACAATCTAGTGAAATATTGCTATAAAAATTCATACCATTGCATTTGGCCAAATACAAAAAATTGCCTTGGGTTATACTGAGTGTCTCATAGTTAGCAAAACTTCTATCCATCAGTATCTAATGCTTCATTGTTAAACGCGTCTGGCTTTATTTGGCCTCAAAAGCCAAATACTTCATTCTTTCTAAGATTTTCAAACACAGAATAAATCAGTTATTAGCTTTTTGCTGGCTAAGTTAGTGGCAAACTGATGAGATTTACACCACGTCATCCTTGCCCAGAATTTGCAGTCGTTCATCACTCGTTCAAATTATTTTTATTTCTTTCAATGTTCTGCAATTATCTTCTTGCCCAAAGACATTTTTTTCTCCACTTGGGAAATAATCATAAGTTTATTTATTTTCAAGGGTTAGAAACCCATCAAAGTATGGTTAAGGATGTGGCCATTAAATACGCATACCAGGTAATGCTGCTTTTTGCACGAGACTTCATGGCGAACGAGCGTTTGTACATTCTTGGTTCAGACGGTCATGGATGCTGTAATGCATCAGTGTGGTGAGCTGATGACAATCGCCTGACCTGGTGAGCGGTCTCATTTAGGAATTCTTTGTTCTTTGGGGCTCTGTCCTGTGACACTGGCATAATGGACTGTAGAGAGGATGGCCTGGTACAACCTGACCTACACAAATGCATCGGCCGTTATTCAGTTGGCCCCTTTGGCATGTCTTTCTAGATGTGGTTCTATTAGTATTATTTTGGAATGGAAGAATTTAATTACTTTGCATAATCAATAGCTACTCTAGACATTTTGAAACATGTTGAGCGAGATAAACTTGCTACTTTTTCCTCCCTCCATTTTTAGACACATGACTCTAAGGAAATTTAATCCGTATGTTTCTGATTCCTTTACACTTAACTCATCAAAATGTTGTTTTGTAAGAGCCTTTGAAGTCAAGAAAGCCTTTTAAGTCATTTTTTATGAGACTTTTTCAAGCCTCTTTTCTTAGAAGCAGGAAGTGGCCTTTGGCCAACAGTTAACAAACTCAAACACCGAAAGGTTCAACTTGGGTTTGAATCCCTGAACCCACAAGTGTTTGGATGGACTCGTGACATGACCCATCTTTGCTGTGTGTGTAGTGCCAACAGGCATCATAACAGTTTTAATTACCAAGATGACTCCAGGATCCTAACTGCCTGCCAACTTGCAAGTGTTTCTCTAATCAATCTCCTTCATGCTAAATTATGACTCATTTAACTTTAAAGGAACCACTTTATTACCCAACGGGCCTCGCGTCTTCATGACTTCTGTGAGAGCTATTGAAATTGTCATTCTCACAAAGGAGCTAGCTAGAACTTTCAAATCTGGTCACCAGTGAAATCACACCAGAGTTCAAGTTCACAGGAGAAGTGAGTGTTGATTGACCATGGAGGCTTCTACCCGACACAGAGATTATTTCAGCCACTCAGTTTCTGAGTGAAGAAGATAGCATAGATGCTGCAATCCTTCAGAAAATACAATGTGCATTAAAATAACAAATGAAGCATCTGGCTTCAGAAGTTCTCACTTGATTTATACTCAACAGTTGTAAGTATAAACTGGCCTCCATTTCCCAGGAAATTTATAGCCCAAACAAGCACACTACTGCCATGGTAGTTCCCACTGCCTAGTGCATTTCAAGTGATTCTGTCCAGTAGGCTTTGAAATCATCCTGCTAAGTACTCATTCTGCTACTTGCAAATTACGCAGCAATGAACATGCCAAATAGCAACAGCTGATCTACGAGGTTAAAAGCTTTAAAGGAGTCTCAAAGATAGCTCAGAAAGGGGTAGTGAGACTTAACTCTAGAAATAAGAGACTTTCAGTAATTAACATTAATGTCAAGAGAGCTTCAGCAGAATGCTATGCCTCTTTTTTAGGGGCGCTGTGACTCAGTGCTCTTTAGACTGTTTTTATTATCCAGGCTAAGGGGCCTGGGATATGGTCCAGACTGCCTTCGTACAGATATATCAGGATAGCGTAGTAGCTAGATGCCCAAGGGCTCAGGATTCAGACTGTCTGGTTCAAAACCTGACACCGTCTATCACTGGAACTGTGACCTTGGGAAAGGGGGGATAATAATAGGACCTATAGGCTGTTCTGAGGATTCCATAAGATGATACAGGTCAAGTACCTTGTAGGTGTTCAATAAGTTGTGATGTTGATGCTCTGATGATGATGATGATGGTGAGGATGATGGTGAGGATGATGGTGATGATGATGGTGATGGTGATGATGATGATAATGGTGTTGGTGATGCTGTTGGCGATGGTGATGGTGATGATGGTGATGATGATGGTGATGGTGTTGGTGATGATGATGGTGATAATGAGGATGATGGTGATGATTACAATGGTGATGATGGTGATGATGATGATGGTGATGATGATGATGATGGTGTTGGTGATGCTGTTGGTGATGGTAATGGTGTTGGTGATGGTGATGATGGTGATGGTGATGATGATGGTGATGATGATGATGGTGATAATGAGGATGATGGTGATGATGATGGTGATGATAATGTTGCACGGGACCAGGAAACAGCATAACAGGAAAATATCACTCAGGTATAAGTCACACACTAGGAGTTATGAGCTCTTTGTGTACTTCAGTCTTCCTAGGAATTCTCATCCATGTCCATGGCTTTTAGTGACACTTATTTATTGAGGATTCTCAAATCAATGTCTTTCCTCTAGGCTTCTCTCAGAGCAAGGCTCACAAGGCCATTAACAGCCTAATCTTCAGCTCTTCTTGCTGGATCATAGGCCTTTTCTCCAACTTGCTTATGCTTTTCATACTCCAAAACTTGGTGCAAGGTCCTCTCTCTGTCTTTGATGCCTCCACTCCTTGACCATCTGGCAAATTTCTGCTCATTCATCAATGCTCAAGCACCATGTCCTTCATAAAGCCTTGAACTCTTTTTTGCTGATTTAGGTGCCCACCCCTTTTCTCCCCCTTAAGGTATTTATTGCATCTCACTCATATTTTATTATAGTATTCATCCCATTGTGCTGGAAATCACTTGTACATTTATCTCCACACCCCCCTGCATGTGCTGTGAAGGCAGGAACCTCATCTTACATCTTTGAGTACCAGCATCCAACATAGCACCTTGCATATGCTAGACATTCAATAGACACTTGGTGAGGGAATGAAATGTGTCTGGAGAAATAACAAAAAGGCAAGGTGAGTTGAAAATAGTTTTGGCTTCATCAGCTCCAGTTTTACTATAATAGACTCTTGACTCGTGTATCTCAATTCTCCTTGTGGTCACATCTAGCAAATTTGAGTGTCTTGGCAGCAGTCTATGTATATGGAGGAGTATTGTCTTTCTCTATGAAAGATATGCAAAGTGCTCTATGGAGGAAGAGTGCATATTGTATTTACCATATTAGATATTGAATACAATAGCCCAGATTCCAAAGCACCCTGACCATGACAGAGGTTTCCCTTGCTGTTAGATCTGTGCCTGTCACACAGGATACATACGGTATTTGCTGAATGAATGCCTGAAAGCAGAAGAATAATAGTATCTGAATAATTAAGACAAAACCTCCAGTGTTCTTTGTACTTATTCAGGTAGTTGCTTCAGTTTCTTTGTGTGATAGTCCAGTCTTTAGAGTGACTTGCTGTGTTTAACATCAGCCCTATCAAATGCCACTGTCAAAACGTCCTCTCTCTCCATCTGTGTTGCTAATGATACCTTCACAATGTCCTCAGCAGTGTGCAACTTGCTGAGAAACTTGTATACAACCTTCAAAACCCAACTATATATGCTCTATGAAAGTTGCAAGTCACTAACTGTGAGTTATTGATGCATATAACCAAGGGGTGGCTTTAAACCTAGAGATGCCCTACTGGGAAGGACAATGGACTCCGACTGCCCTCGGAGCTGTTAGGTGAATTCTGAACATACCTGGAAATATTCTAGCATTTTTTTTTTAACCTAGAAATGGAAAGTCGAGACTCTAGTTAATTGCTGAAAGCATCTTGACACACTGTGCCCTCAGAGATCCTCTGCACAAGAGATGTGACTTAAGACCTATGTTGTTCTCTTTGACCATTTCACAACCCTCATGCTTATGTCGGGTGGTTCTAAGGGTCTTTATAGAAACCAGAAATCATAACTTAGTAATTGCTCATGAAATTAATTTAAAAACCAGAAAGAATAGAACACAGCAGTCTATTTTACATAGGAAGAGTAAGTATTGTTCCATGAAGCTTTTGTGTCATTTTAAAGATTATGCCTGTGTGTGTGTGTGTGTGTGTGTTTTGCGGGTGATGGGTGGGTGGGTGTGACGTGTGATGTGTGTGCTGGGTCTTGATGTGATATTTATTTTTCTTACTCTGGGTTGCACTAAAAAGTTTGAAAGCTGCTGTCTTAGAAACTCTGAAGCAAGCTAGGGTTTGGATGTTGATCAAGGAATCATAACCACCCTGTAATACCAAGCAGCTAAACTGGAACATGGCTTGGCACAAACTTAGGTATGTTATGTGACTTTTACCCGGGCCAACTCTCGGTTATTTATAGAGGTGGAAGACTGGATACCTTAGAAAATTTACAAATTTCAGGTTTCTAAGGTATAATTTTATTCACCTTTTCCCTTACTTTGAGAAATATCTATTGCATGTAACAGTGTGAAGGACGATTCTAGATGCCAGGGCGATAACAGTGGAAAAGCCAGTCACTGAATTCATGGAACTCAGGACAATTCCAAACAACATGTCATAATTCTGAGCTACAAATTTTATTATTTTTTGGATTTCCTCCTTTTCTCCAGTGGTCAACCTTCTCTGATAAAAGGGCTAATGAACAGAAACTGGTCAAATAGGTGAACAAATGAAAGAAAAAAAATTGAGGAAAATTTTAGCCTGAAAACCACGTAATTAGCCCCTTGGTACTCAAGGTAATAAAGGAAGTAATAAGTTTGACTCCTAAAGTTGGCAACCCTCACCCCCCAGATCTTCAGTTCTATGAATCCAGATTCTCCAAGTGTTACTGGGGCTGTTGTCATGGACATTCTGGATTTTCTTGGTAGGAAGCAAGGAGACGGACATCCTGGATTTTCTTGGTGGGAAGCAAAGGAGAAGACCTATCATTTGATTCTGATGGAGACTTCAAATTTTCTGGAACTAAAGCTAATGTTAAAGCAAGTCAATTTCCCCCTGGCAATTGTTTTTCCCTGTTCTATTTGCTCCATTGCTGGACTGTAACATTTAAGGATCACTGAGAAATCCCTTCAGTATAACCAGTCATAAAAATTCCATGTTTTGTTAACTATTAAAGTAAGGAAACAACATACTTGATTTTTAACCAGGAAAAATATAGTACATGCCATGGCCTCTAAAGGCCTCCTGAACAGCTTTTCCATGTTTGGTTTGCATTGGAATTTCAAAAGCTGACACTATCTTTCCTTCCTTCCTGCTTCTTGATGTCTTGAAAAGCTTCCGTGTAAGTCTGATCTTTCCAGCTGAACAGATTTGTACAGTCTCTCATGGACGCAGATGCTCTTGTACAATAGACCTCTACAGTGTGAGGGCTTGAGAGTTCCTAACCTGTTATTTTTCCTCTCTCAATAAACTTAACTTGTCTTAACCGTCATATAATTTAACTTTATGATCCATTCCACATTCCTGCAGGAAATCTTCTTTTAAACATGATTATATACTTCGAGAACAGAGCTGCTAATTTTTCCCTGAGTTGCATTTTTTTTATAGTTGCTCCCCTATTTCCTGGTAGCATAGTTTGGATGACACATCCATAGCAACAGTAGTTTTGTTTATAAGCAAGCCGAAGAAGAAACAGGGACTTTGGTTTGCCTGGGCGTACAAAGCACATCGCGATGGCAATTGTAATCATGTCCACCGATGATGATGTGGGCCTGGATTGATCAGCATTTCCAAAGAAACCTGTTCTCTGGGAGGATATCTATCAAGCCACCACAACACAAAATGAAACAAGCTGGTGTGGAAATTTCCGTACTTTTCAGATATATTTTAAATTCAGTGTTTAAAAATAAGTGTAAGTTGAAATGGCATCCACATGGCTAAAAAAAAGTTAAGCTGTCACTATTCACAGACGACATGATGTTATACATAGCAAACCCTAAAGACCACCAAAAAAAAAAAAAACAATTAGAACTAATAAACAAATTCAATAATGTGGCAGGATACAAAATTAATACCCAGAAATTGGTAGTCTTCCTATACACTAACAATGTAATCACAGAAAGAGAAATTAAAAAAAAAAAACCCACCATTTATAATTACTCCAAAAAAAAAAATATCTAGGCGTAAACTTAAGCAAAGAAGTACAAGACTTGTACTCTGAAAACTATAAAACACTGATGAAAGGAACTGAAGATGACACAAAGAAAAGGAAAGTTATCCTATGCTCATGGATTGGAAGAACACCTATTGCTAAAACGTCCATATTACCCAGGGCAACCTATAGATCAGTGCAATTCCTATCGAAATACCAATAGCATTTTTCACAGAACTAGAACAAATAGTGCTAAAATTTGTATGGAATCATAGAAAAGCCCGGATAACCAAAGCAATCCTGAGAAAGAACAAAGCTGGAAGTATCACAATTCCAGATTTCAAGATATGCTACAAAACTATGGTAATCAGAACAGTATGGTAGTGGCACAAAAACAGACACATAGATCAATGGAACAGAATAGAAAAACCCAGAAATAAACCCATAATTATATGGACAATTAATCTATGACGAAGGAGGCAAGACTATACGATGGGGAGAAGAGTCTTTTCAATAAATGGTGTTGGGAAAACAGGATAGCTACAGCAAAAGAATGAAACTGGACCACTTTCTTACATCACACACAAAAGTAAACTCAGAATGGATTAAAGACTTAAATAGGGGTCCCTGGGTGGTGCAGTCAGTTGAGTGTCAGATTCTTGGTCTTGGCTCAGGTTGTGATCTCAGGGTAGTGGGATTGAGCCCTGCAGCAGGCTCTGTGCTCAGCACGGAGTCTGCTTAAGACTCTCTCTCTCCCTCTGCCCCTCCCCACCCCCTGCTCTCTCTCTCTCTTTCAAATAAATAAATCTTAAAAAAAAAAAGACTTAAATGGTGAAACCTGAAACTGTAAAAATTCTAGAAGAGAACACAGGCAGCAATTTCTCTGACATTGACCACTAAGGCATTGAAAACAAAAGCAAAAATGAACTATTGGGACTACATCAAAATCAAAAGTTTCTGCACAACAAAAGAAACAATCAACAAAACAAAAAGATAGCTTACTGAATGGGAGAAGATATTTGCAAATGATATATCCAGTAAGAAGTAAATATCCAAAATATATGAAGAACTTATAGAAGTCAACACTAAAAAAAAAAATAAGAAAAAGGAATCCAATTAAAAAATGTGCAGAGGACCTGAGTAGACATTTTTCTAAAGAAGACATACAGATGGTCAACAAACACATGAAAAGATGTTCAACATCATTAATCATCAAGGAAATGAAAATCAAAACTACAATAAGACATCACCTCACTCCTGTCAGAACAGCTAAAATCAAAAACACAAGAAACAACAAGTGTTAGTGAGGATGTAGAGAAATAGAGACCCTCATGACTGTTGATGGGAATGCAAATTGGTAGAGCCACTGTGGAAAACAGTATGGAGGTTCCTCAAAAAATTAAAAATAGAAATATCATATGATCCAATAATTTCATTACTGGATATTTATCCAAAGATTTACCCATATATTTATTGTAACATAATTGTAGCTATATATATAACAGCCAACACATGGCAGCAACCTCAGTGTTCATCAATAGATGAATGGATAAGGAGAATGTGATATACATATATATCGATATTACACAGCCATAAAAAGGATGAAATCGTGCCATTTGAGACAACATAGATGGACCTAGAGGGTATTATGCTTAGTGAAATAAGTCCAACTGAGTAAGACAAATACCATACAATTACACTCATAAATAGAATCTAAAAAAAATAAACAAACAAAAAGCAAGATCATACCTATAAATACAGAGAACAAACTGATGGTTGCCAGAGTGGAGGGAGGTGGGGGGTTGGGCAAATGGCTGAAGGGGAAAAGGAGATACAGGCCTCCAGTTATGGAACGAGTCAGTCACGGGGATAAAAAGCAGAGCGTAAGGAATACAGTCAATGATATTGTAATAGCGATGTAATGGGACAGATGGTAGCTACCTTGTGGTGAGCACAGCGTAATATATAAACTTGTCAAATCACTAAGTTGTACACTTAAAACTGACTTTGTGTGTCAACTATACTCAATATATAATATATATTATAATAAATAGTATATATATTAGCATAATATATAGTATATATAATATATAATACTAAATATATAAATAGTATAATAAAATAATATATATCATAATGTATACAATAAAAACTAGTACCTATTGAAGGAAAATCCTAAATGCAAGATCTTGGTAGTCAAATGGACTAGACTTGGCAACTGATGGACTGGTAGTTGAGGGCAGGTAAGGGAGAAGTATGAGTAGAGGATGATACCAAGGATTTTGGCTTTTTTGACCCAGTAGATAGTAAAATCATAATGGATTCCTGGAAAGGAAGAGTGTGTTTTGTGGTAGTTGTAGGGAAGAGTTGTGTGTGGGGGAGAATGATTATTTTTGTTTTGGTAAGGTAGATGGAAATACATATTTAGAGCAGTGATTTTCAGATTTTCACACACATACGGATCACTGGGAGTCTTGTAAAAATGCCGATTCTGATTCAGTAGGTCTGAATGGAGCCTGAAATTCTGTTTTTCCTCTCAGCTCCCAGGAGATGCCAATTCTGCTGGCTGGTATAACACAAATCTAGAGCCTGGGAAAGAAATGAATTTTGGACGATCTGGAGCCATTTTAATAGAGGTCACAATTAAAGTCATGGGACCAGGAGGCATGAACATTATAGAATATAGAATAAAAAGAGAAGTGGGAGGGAGACAGACAGCAGATGTGCCCAAACAAGAAGGTCGGGCAGGAAAGGTGAGCCAGCGAAACTATTAGGAAGGAACAGCCAGAGGTGTTTTAAAGAAACAAGGGATCCTTACAATCATGGAAGCCAATGGAAGAGTTTGAAAAAAAATACAGCGCTTATCAGTCAAATGCTAAATGGTTCCAGATGCAGGAGGAATGGGACCAGGACTCAGGATTAGCGAATTTTTTTTTTTTTTAAAGATTTTATTTATTTATTTGAGAGAGAGAGACACAGCGAGAGCAGGAACACAAGCGGGGGGAGTGGGAGAGGGAGAAGCAGGCTTCCCGCGGAGCAGGGAGCTCGATGCGGGGCTCGATCCCAGGACCCTGGGACCATGACCTGAGCCGAAGGCAGACGCTTAACGACTGAGCCACCCAGGCGCCCCAGTAGAAATTTTTTTTTTTTTTAAAGAATTTTATTTACTTATTTGACAGAGAGAGAGACATCAAGAGAGGGAACACAAGCAGGGGGAGTGGGAGAGGGAGAAGCAGGCTTCACGCGGAGCAGGGAGCCCGATGTGGGGCTCGATCCCAGGACCCTGGGACCATGACCTGAGCCGAAGGCAGACCCTTAACGACTGAGCCACCCAGGCACCCCAGGATTAGCGAATTTGAAGTAACTTTTCAGATATTGCTTTCTGTGGAAAGACAAGCACATAAACTGGGAGATAGAACTGAATGGAAGGTAAAGACGAAGAAAAATGCGCATATATTGTATTTTTTCGACAAGTGCTTGTGAGTGGACGCATACACACTGACAGTTTCTTGGGTGTATTATTGTTTCAAAAGGGGCTTTTTTTCCTTTTCTTTTTTTTTGGATGCTAAGACTGTAAGACTGCAGTACATCATAAGACAGGTGACAGGAGTCTGTAAAAAGACAAGGTGTTGACTTCTGAGAAAGATGGAGAGAGGTCTCCACTGCCCCGAAGTTAGCTTTGGAAAAGAAGAGGGCTGTTTATATTTGTGTCAGTTATGCATGGTCATGTGACAAACCTCCTCAAAGTGGTGTCGAGGCACCAAGCAACACTGGTTACGCCTTGCCCCCCGAGATGGCTCCTCTCCGCTCCAGCCATCTCAGCTGGGCCCACCTGAAGCGGCCCCAGATGGCACGTGGGTCCAAATGATCAGACCCCTTTGCCTCCCCCCTTGGCTTGGATGCGCAGATGCAGAGGAGGGCCTCTCTTGCATTTGGCCTTTGCAGCAGGACAGCCCGACTTTTCTACGTGGCGGCTCAAGGAAGGGGGTGTTGGCAGTGAAGCCGTTGAGGGTCCAGGCACTGACATTCACGCAGGCATCCCTGCTGTCATATTCCTTAGGTCAGAGCCAAGGATTCCAGAGGTCCCAGGCAGCTGAGGCCCAGTGTGGGGGAGGATGGCTCAGGGACAGAAACACAGACCCACAACGGCTTCGGGCCATTTTCTATCAGCTGACCGCTCATGCTTCCTTTTTTTTTTTTTTTTAAAGATTTTATTTATTTATTTGAGAGAGAGGATGAGAGGAGAGAGAGAGCACATGAAAGGGGGGAGGGTCAGAGGGAGAAGCAGACTCCCTGCTGAGCAGGGAGCCCGATGCGGGACTCGATCCCGGGACTCCAGGATCATGACCTGAGCTGAAAGCAGTCGCTTAACCAACTGAGCCACCCAGGTGCCCGACCGCTCATGCTTCTAAGACAAAAAGAAAAGAGAGAGGCTTGGTGGAGGTAAAGAACCTTTTGAGGTGAGGAGGGAAACTGAGGTAGTTCGGGTTGAAAGGCTTTGTTCAGGGTAGACAGAAGGAAGCTCTTCTCTTAAAGGAGAAGCCATCACAAAACCATTTCTATGAGTCAGGGTGTGATTCCTTTTTTCTTATATAATTTCTTATGAACTCTGGGCTTCCGAAATAAAGCTGATGTTAGGGGAGGTCACATGATCGAAAACTTGGTTTTAGGGGCGCCTGGGTGGCTCAGTCGTTAAGCGTCTGCCTTTGACTCAGGTCATGATCTCAGGGTCCCGGGATCAAGCCCCGCATCGGGCTCTCTGCTCGGCGGGAAGCCTGCTTCTCCCTCTCCCACTCCCCTGCTTGTGTTCCCTCTCTCACTGTGTCTCTCTCTGTCAAACAAATAAATAAAATCTTTAAAAAAACCCCACCCCCCCAAAAAAACCAAAAAAACCTTGGTTTTAACAGAAATTCCTTTTTTTTTTTTTGAGTCAAGTGTTTTTGAAATGCATGCTATCTGCACCTTCACATAGAATGTGATACTAAGTGAAAATAATGGCAAGAACTGTGGAGGGTGTGAGATTTTACTGAAATTGCAAGCTTAGGAGTTAGCATGCCACAGCTTCATGGATGCTAGCAGAAGACATGAGCCTCCAGTGTCAGAGATAAAGGACTTGCTTCTTCATAGCAATAGCAGTATCCAGAACATCTGCATGCTCTCTGGCTGCCCCCCTCAGCCCTAAGCCTCACAGGGCAACGCAAGGGAAGGCCAGGTGACATGTGAACACACAGTGGGTTGTGTTAGAGGAGAGAAGTCTGACTTTAGGAAGCCTGATTCTTTTTAATTGGCAGTAGGCAGGCTTGCTCTTTTTCAGAGGGAAATATCATTTTCATTATACTGTACAGTCAGCATGTCTGTCCTCTGTTATGATGGGAGATATTATTTTTCTCTTCCGAGGCTGTAAGTAAGCCTATCCTCTGCTCCGGAGACAGATACTATCTCTATCTTCCAACACTATTTGCTATATAAGGCATCCTTGAAAAGACAGTCCAGAGCAAAGACAAGGAGGGCCCCTGTTTGCAAGACATGCAGAAATGTGGGAGACACATGGAGCATTGTCCCCCAACAATTAATTTTGAAATATTACTTCATTGTGCAAGAAATGGTCAAAATAAAATGCAAATAAATTTTTACCATGAAAAAATATATCATAATAACCCTCAGTAAACTATTACTTAACAATAATCTTTATTTTACATTTATGGCATGTTTATTTATATATCAAATTTTATACCAACAGATTTTTCATGGAGTCAGAGAAAGTACATATAAGACTCTCTTATGATTCATACTGGAGCCTGGGTGATCTATTGGGACTTTTTTTTTTATTTATTTGCGAGAGAGACAATGAGAGACCGAGAGCATGAGAGGGAGGAGGGTCAGAGGGAGAAGCAGACTCCCCGCTGAGCAGGGAGCCCGATGTGGGACTCGATCCCGGGACTCCAGGATCATGACCTGAGCTGAAGGCAGTCGCTCAACCAACTGAGCCACCCAGGCGCCCCCTATTGGGACTTTTTTAAATGAAAGTTTTAAACTGTCGTCAGATGTTCATCAATTATCACTATGGCAGACTTTCTGTAGAACACATGAATAGAAAACATGGAAATATCTTTAACTATTTGAAGCTGTTTGGTATTGAAGACTGAATAAATAAATTCATCATGCACATTTAAATAAAAGATAAGGACGAGAGTGTCATAATAGAAGTTGTTAGCAATTTAGGATACTGATTTCAGTGTTTAGCAGCTTGACAGAGTCTTTGGGGAAATCATAATCACCAGGGTATTGGCGGGTGTATGGGGCATCAGTCACCAATGGCCCTCCCTAAGATGGTCCTGTTGCAAGTATTCCTGGCTTTATTACCTGGATTCCAGCTCATCTCAGGGGTTTCCTTATACCTCTCATGGAACAGCTGGAGCCAGTTAGGATCTAGGGCCAGTCTAGGTCTACAAATGCTCCAAGGGATTTGTTCCAGCCCAGTGTATGCGGTGAACACCTAGGGACGTGATGTGGATTTGCATTTCAAATCTACCATGGGATGGTATCGGTGTGATGCAGTCCCAGGAGTCATGGAAACCAGAGACCTTTTGTTTTATTATTTTTTTTAAAGATTTTATTTTAAAATTTGAGAGAGAGAGAGCACGAGCAGGTGAAGTGGCAGGCAGAGGGAGAGGGAGAAGCAGACTCCCTGCTGAGCAGGGAGCCCCATGCGGGACTCGATCCCAGGACCCTGGGATCATGACCCAAGCCGAAGGCAGGCATTTAACCAACTGAACCACCCAGGTGCCCCACCCCCCCATCCCCCAGAGATCTTTTTAAAGCAAGGATCTGAAGTTTAGAGTGCCCATGGAATGCTCTCACTTATTGGGGAAGTTTGAGGACAATATTTGTTAATCATTATGTAGTTATATTTTTCTAACAGCTTTAAAGACACCAAATCTATTTTATCTATAAACAGATACTTATCTTTTGCATATTCAGTTTTACTCAAGAGGTCATTATGGGGGAGGGCTGTGAATTCTGAATCACAGGTAAATAACTATGCATAGAAAGGAGCGGCACTTAGCAAGGAAGGCAGGACATGAAATGGAATTCAAAATGTTCAATTTCTTACTTCAGGCTTGCAACACAAATAATAATTAAATTTCCTGTTGTTGTTTTCTCCTAAATTTATGTTTGCATTTCTTTTCATTGGTTCAGTTGAGTTGAAAATACAATTTTATATTAAGGGGCAACACTAAATCAATTATTTACCTTCTTAATGTTCCAGTAGTGTCTGGTAAGTTGATGAAACACTGAAGTGGTTTGGAATATTACATTAGTCAATGTAGCTACAAAGGATAAGGAAAGAAATCAGTGGAAAGAATACATATATTAATATCCACTTTTCTCCCAGCACGCAACATGCTTACTTTTTCTCCTGTGACCACATTAACCCCTTGCTAAATACTGGCTGTCTGGACATACTACTATTTTCATATTACTTATTTAAACATTTATTTCCTTATTATTTACTACCTTTGTTTTCTATCTATTATCTTCTTACTCTCTCCTTTTTCCCCTTCATTTAATATTTTTTGAATACTATTTTTACCACTGGGTAGTTTTAACCTTTTCCAGAATCAAAGCCTTGCTACTCGAGTGATAAGGAAATGGGTTTGGAGAAATTAATTAATACATTAGTTATTAGTTCTGTGAAAAACATTAGTTCCCTGGGAAGTAATAAATGTCAGTTCTGTGGAAAACCTCACACTTCATGTTAGGAGATTTTGGTTTCCAGATGGGGATCTTTATCATCTGGACTCGTCTTCGGCTCTCCCTGCTAACTTTAAGATCGAGTACACTCTCCAGACCAATTGCAGAGGATGATCATTGAAAGGGATGTTGGTTGACCAACCCAAGCAAATGACAATGGTGACCTAAGTGAGAAATAAGACCCTCCTTAACAAAACTTCAGGCTGCTTACCCAGTGTTATCAGGGTCTTCTAAAAAGCATAGAAATTACTCACAAAGAGTACCTGGCATTCGACCACCCTGACAAACATTGGAGGGATGGTTTCGGCTGGGCTAGCTAGGCAAGGATGAGGAGCAGGAAGTATCAGTAGAGGGAGCTGGAATAGTAGGACTATGAGCAGAGGAAAAGCTTTAGGAAAGAACAAAACATCATTCAAATATTGCTACTGTACAGTGAATTGGGGGAAAATGGCGGTCACTAGAGGCTCTCCCAGAAGTCCGAAAACCAAACGTGGCTTTTTGAACCAGGAGGACCTCCTGATTGCTAGTGTCATGATGTAACTATTCCAAGTAGTTATCACTAATGTTACCTTTTTCTCAGGTTGAAAGGGGCTTGGGTCATGCAATCATCTTCCCTTGAACACATGTGCCTGTGGACCCCTGGGCGGAGACGGAACGCCATAAGGTGATTGCAAGCAGTGGCTAGGAGCGCAGGAAGAAGGCACAGAATCCGATGGTTTGGATGAAACTGGGCAAGTAAGAAACAACAGATGCCATTTATCGATTGGTTGCTAAGGCCCGGGCTCAGTGCTAGGATGTGGAGAACTTAGTTGCAGTGAACTGAATCTCTGCCCTCAGGTTTAGAGTCTGATGCAGATTAGCCAGAAACCAGGGAATTCATCGGCACTGACGGTGAACCCAGGGCTTTAAGATGCTAGACAAGACAAAACAAAATGTCAGAAACATAAACAGCAGAGGCTTTACTATGGAGATCTTGGGGAAAAAAAGCTGTTTCTTCTTTAGCCAAGAAATCTTCTTCCATATGTAGAGGGGCAGAAATCTGTCAATGGACGTAATGAACCATGATCTTGCAGAAGGGAGCAAGGAGGACATGGAAGGGCCGGGAAGTGGGCTGAGTCAGCTAGAGCAGAGAGGACAGGACCCATGGCCGGGGCAGAACTGATTTGCAGGTCATAATCTACCCACTGGTCAGACATGTGCTTCTGATGGACATCCCCACTCTCCAAAGAGGGCGCACCACGATGCAAACACACAGCGAAGCTTTGCTCCTGAAAACATGGAGAAAAAGTCTAGCTTTACTAGACTTAATGCTCTCCATCTTTCTTCTCATCACTACTTCCCACTGATCTTTGAGGCTCATTACATCTTAGGAGCCATGCTTGCGGCTAGAGCAGTTACAAACTTGGATGTTACCATTAGGAGGGTCATTCTCCACTGAGAAGAGAGATGGGGACAAATGACAACAGTACACGGCATTTAAGTGCGAATGGAGGCAAGTCCAAAGTAGGACAGGACCCTGAAGGTGGACTCTCTCATCTGAGGGGATGAATTGTAAGGGAATATTCAAAGAGGAGGTGACATATCTGAAGCATTTGGAAGGACGACTATTGTTTGCCCGGTGCATGGTTCCAGGGGTTTGGAGAGAGGAAAAGATACCCTAGGCAGACACAGAGCCTATGTGAATGAAAAGAGGGGTGAGAACCAAGGAGGAATTCAGGACACCACAGGACTGTAGTGTGGGAAGAGTTAGGGGCGGGAAGGAGGCTTAAAGGATAGGCGCAGGGCAGATAAGAAAAGGCTTTGCTTGTTGCAGTGCACCTGAACTCGGGGGTACCTGCCCAGACCCTGCCTTTGTAGGGGGCCTGCCCATCATTCCCAGCCTGGCTGCAGGTATGAGTTGAGTTAACACGTTTGTCTCTGGCTGTCCCTGGCCACAACTGATGGGACCGAAGGTGGTTACATGACTCCAGAGGAACTAAACCATTGGGTAGACCGAGCCCATTAAATGACTTCTCATCCAAAATATGAGCTAAGAGTCATACTGGCCTGTGATGGATATGTGAGCAGAGGGTACCTGGAGCTGGGGCTGAGCGGTCCTTCTCCACGGCGTGCCTCCTCAAGTTGAGCTCGCACATCTACAAGAGAAACCAGTTAACAACAGGCACCGAGAGAAGCAGAGACCTGACACCTTGGAACTCAGAGGGGAGGTCCTTGAGGTGACTCCCCACCTCTGTGTGCCCTGAGAGGCCCCTGTAACTTTTTTTTTTTGAAGATTTTAAAAATTTATTTATTTGACAGAGAGAGAGACCGCGAGAGAAGGAACACAAGCAGGGGGAGTGGGAGAAGGAGAAGTAGGCTTCCCGCCAAGCAGGGAGCCCAATGCGGGGCTCGATCCCAGGACCCTGGGATCATGACCTGAGCAGATGGCAGACGCTTAACGATGGAGGCACCCAGGCGCCCCACCCCTGTAACTTTTAATAAATACCCCTTTGGGGGGAAGTCAGTTTATGTTCTTTGCAAACAAACAACCCTAAAATGCATGCTATTCTAAAGAGTTTGGGTTTATCTTATAGGTATGGAGAACCTGTACAAAGTATTAAGCAAGGGGTAACAAAATCAGGATTTATTCTGTTGTCATAAAATAACTTGGCTGCAACATGGAGAGTGGTTCAGAGAGGATTCAAATCAGAAGGAGAGAAAAATTCCAGGAATCCATGGGAATAATCTGGGCAAGAGCTGAGGAATTCCTGAACTAAGGGAAGGACATGAGGAAGATAATATAGAGCTAAGAGGTATTTAGAAAGCCCAGACAAAAGGACTCAGTGAATGACTGTTGTCAAGGATAAAGGATAGAAGGATGGGTGATGAATTAGCTTGTGCTACTAGCAAACTGGTAATCATGGTAAGGACTTTAGAAGGAGATAGATTTGCAAGTGAAAAAAAAATGAGATTAGTTTTAGAGACTTTGAGGAATGCATCATAGGACACTCCCAAAGAGTAAGAGCTCCCAGGAAAGTTCTGGGCTTCCACAGACATATGGTAGTTGAAACAATGGGAAGTAAGTGGAGTAAGGAGTATAAAGGTATAAAACAGAACTCAGAAGAACAGCAGTGCTCAAGGCACAGGCAGAGAAACAAACTGAGAAAAAGACTGAAAAGGAATGAATAAGAGGTAGAAGAAAAGCCAGAGGGGAAAAAAAAAAGATAATAATTAAAAAAAGCACTGGGGCACCTGGCCAGCTCAGTTGGAAGAGCATGCGACTCTTGGTCTTGGGGTCATGAGTTTGAGTCCCATGTTGGGTTTAGAGATTATTTAAATAAATAAAACTAAAAAAAGAAAGAAAGGAAGGAGGGAAGGAAGGAAGGAAGAAAGAAGAAAGAAAGAAAGAAAGAAAGAAAGAAAGAAAGAAAGAAAGAAAGAAAGAAAGACTCAAAGGATGCAGTGAAGTCAGTGGGTTTAAGACTTGAATATAGACATTTCAAGGGCCATGGTGGATTCTGTCACAAGGCATGCTGAGATCAAAGGAAGAAACTGATGGGCTGGGCAAAGGCTAGTTTGGGAAGTCACTGGGCAGAGGTTCATGTGTAGGGGTAAGCAGGGGTCCACAGGCCTGGGTCAGATGCAGGCTTGGTGTCCAGGAAAGGCTGTTAAGGATTTGTTGAATCCTATACAAATTTGCAAGTCTAGAGGTTTTTTTTTTTTTTTAACCATAGACTTCCTTTATTCTGAATTTTAACAACCGAACTATCTAAAAGCATTTAAGAACTGCATTTTTCCCAGGCTAATGAAATGCAAAAGGGCAAACCTCCCATTTTGCTAATGAGAGACTACAATTACTGTCTAACGAAAATAATTTAAGGGCTAAGTAAGATAATTTAAAGAATCTGGAAGAGTCATAAATGCAAATGAATAATTTTATATCATGTTTATCTACTCCTCCCAGCTGAAGTCACTGATCCCAGGAGCTACAAGTCTAGCTCTATTCAGTCCTGATGGGACTATGCCCAAGTGACCTGCTGGGGGCGCTTTGCAGCCCTAGATCCCGGGCTCATTCAGCTGTGGGGTGAGCCTTGGGCACTCTGAATTGCAGCCTCCTGCAGGGGAGTCCTGGGTTTTTCTGTCTCTCCTTTCCTATCTAGACTCAAGAGCATTTGCCACCTGTACTCCGCCTTCCTATGCTGTCTGATAAGAACTCCATGGACCCTGACATTGACCTGAACCGGACATGACTTAATCCAGTTTCCCGCATCACTCTGGGACCTCAGCATTAACCAACCGAGTGTGTTTGCCACAGCTTCTCTCCAGCTGCCTCCACCTCTCCTTCTGGCTGTGTTCCCGAGGACTCAGCCTGCTGGCCCCCATTCATTAAAGGGCATGATTTTTTTTTTTTTTAAGATTTTATTTATTTATTTGACAGAAAGAGAGAGAGCAAGAGCAGGAACACAAGCAGGGGGAGTGGGAGAGGGAGAAGCAGGCTTCCGCGGAGCAGGGAGCCCGATGCGGGGCTCGATCCCAGGACCCTGGAATCATGATCTGAGCCGAAGGCAGACGCTTAACGACTGAGCCACCCAGGCGCCCAAGGGCATGATTTTTAATCACAGATAAATGGCTACTTTAACAGAAAAAACATTCTGTTTGTTTCTTTGTTTTCCCAGAGACAAACTGAAGTTAAATAAAAAGAATGAAGCATCACATTCAATCCAAAGTAGGCACTTCACTCGAAAACATTGCCCAAATGTCCCTATTTTGTCAGAGACAGGAATAAATGAAGGCGGGGATGTGACCATTTTTCAAGGGAGATTAGGTGCTTTGCAGTGAACAAAGAACTATGAGGGATGTTTATGAAATTCTTGCTTCAGGGTTAGGAGTCCAAACTAGTGTTTTAAGAAACTGTTAAGGGAAATCTCAGATGTGATTGATAGCCTTGTAATTTGGTTGGCAAATAATCTGTCTATACATTTTCTTTTCTTAAAACAAAATTTGGCATTTTTCCTGTTGTGAAAACTGATAACATCAAATTAAAGAAAGACAAATTTTATTGTTTGGTGATTTTACATTTGAGATTAGAGCTAGCAGAGGAAAATATATTATGGCAAAAAAGATATGTGAATTTTAAAAATGTGGTTCCACTGAGATATCATTGTAATACAACTGATTCTGTCTGGGAAGAATCTGTTCTTTCACCTTTGCCATCCTGAAAAAAAAAAAAAATCTAAATTGCCCATTGTTTAATTGGCCCTGGGAACATTTGTGGCATTCATAGCTAAAGGTTAAGGTTTTGATTTTTTTTTTTTTTAATAATGATCATTGATCATTTCCAGTTTGGAAATGTTTTAAGATTTTTTGAACGTTTTTTAGTATGCCTTTAAAAAAACCTTTCTGTGACCCCAATATTTTCGGATTCCAGGTGTACTTCCTGCTCTGATGAAATATTGGGGTGGTTTCTGGCCACAGGAGATGCATAGAATAGGGCTGCCAGTAGATATTTGTCAATACTTTGAGATATCTTTTTCTTCCCAGACCACAGATGTACGTGTTGGGGGGGTGGGAAGCATAGCGCTTCGGAGGAGAGTACTTAACCACTAAAAATAGCTCACAGAATGTGACGTCACTAAAAAGACACCACGGGCTTCTCGTGGGAAAACGAGAGCCCTGTGATTGGCCTTCTGTGATAAGAAAATTTCAAAGTACATTAGGGACGGGCCCGGGGACCTCAGACTGGCTCTCATGCCTTCCCCAGAGGCGTTATTTTGGGAATGCTCACAGATGATCGAAACAAGTTTGCGCACGAAATCCTCGGAGAGGAAAAGTCCTGTACCCGCTGTGTTCGTGCCGGTGAAGGCAGCGTTCGATCTCCTCCCGGCCAAGTCAGGGCGCCACGCGTGGAGAAATCAGGGCAGGGACCTCACCAGCCGCGGGCGGCCGGGCAGAGAGGCCCGGCCCAGGGAGGCGAAGGGAGGCCACACAGAATCCCAAGAGCCGGGGCGGGGATGAGTGTAAATCATGTGGTGTGGGTCTTAGGGGCGACGCGAGCAGTCGGAAGGGCCTCCTTTGCCTGTCTCCCGTGAATCCCTGCATTGGCCGGGGTCTCACCTATCCCACCACGGGAAGCGTCTACTTGGAAATGATTGCCAGGTTCCTTGCTCTTCGGGGATATTTGGCTGTCGTCGTGCTTCCGTAGCCTCCCCCTGCTGAAGGGATATGGTCCCTTCCTATGGAGCTCGAAGCACCTGCTCCCTCTAGACACAGAGCCCGAGGTCAGGCCTGCAGCTGGGAGGGATGGGGACTCAGACCCGGGAGCAGGCTTGCTTGCTGCAGCCTCCCTGTCCTCCCGCCTCAGGCCACAGGTGGGCAGCGGTGCCCAGCGCTCGGTGGGCAGTGATGGGGCTGGGTGAGAGGGGCCTCCTCAGCCTCGGGCCTTGTGTCCGTCAGGATGTCCTTCACTACCCCGGCTTCCCTGCCCTAAGCGGACTGGACCTGCGGCAGGAACTCTGAGCTCCGGGCACGGAAAGGTCTGAGCGTTGCTGGGCTCGTCCTGTCACCCCAGATTCCGATGTCCGGTGAGTCCCAGGAATGGAAGACAGACGGCCAGCCCTGCTCATCGGACAACCAGAAGCTCCATCTGAAGTCATTCTGGGCAGAGCTAGAGATTAGTCAACATTAACGTTGATTTTTATGTCAATAGCCTGTTAGTTTGTTCCTGGTCCCTGGAGCTGTAGCTTATCGAGCATCAGAGCGTGGCTCGGTCGGCGGTGACAGCTCATAACGCGAGCAGCCCTAGCAAGCAGACACTTCCCTGCCCACACCCCTGGGCTTTCATGTACCAATGCTGCCTTGTGGCCCCTCAGGACATGCATAAATAAAAACGAAGCCTTGTTTCCTCCCTAACAGCAACCCTATGATCCGATGGCGTCCATCCTCATAGAGAGACTAGTTCAACCTTGGTTTGAGATCCTGCCTCTCGTACATACTAGATACACATCCACGGGCAGTCACTTAACAGCTCTGAACTTCACTGTGCCCACTGTACAAATAGGAGTAGTCACACTGTTCAGGAATTTTATTAGAAATAATATAATGTACTTATTGTATCTACCATGTAACAAGTATTCAAGAAATCAGAAGTGTGTACAATTAGTATTAATTGAAATCTCAGGTACCCCTGTACTTTATACTCCTGGTAATCATGATAGAGGCAGTTTGCATGGCCCTAGTTCCCAATTTTTTTACATCCTCTCTCCCGCGACCTCAGAGACAACTGAATTTGAATCCCTCACCTTGTGGATTTTAATCTTTTACTCCTGCAGATCGCTGGGGAAATTTGATAAAATGCAGGTTCCCCGACCCCACCCATGGAGGTTCTAATTCTGTAGGTTTGCAATGAGGCCCCCAATTGCCTTGTTAAAAAGCACCCCGGGGGTTTTGGCCTGGTAATCGGAGTGGCCACAGTTTGAAAAATAAGACCCTGTGTATGAAATGCACTGCACCCACCGGAGCCTTCACTGATTCATGGGGTTGCTAGTTGGCTACAGTTTACTGAGTAGCCAATGATGGTCAAGGCATTATGCTAGGTTCTTACACGCATTATGCTATTTTATCTTGATAATAATCCTACGCTACTGGCTTTATGTTGAGACTGAACTGGAATATTCCACATGGTTCCTTCACTCACACCTCCAGATGACTGGAGATGCTCTCTATTAGTCTTTATTTGGTGTCAGTCATTCCTTTACACACACACACACACACACACGTTTGTACACACATACACATATATACATATATGTATGTATTCCTAAGCAATACAGTGTTATGTTTGTAAGGTAGATTCCTATTGGTATACGTTCCAGAGTTCATTCATTTACACTGCCATATAATACTCAATTGAATGAATACAATACATGAAGAATAACTAAAGACTAAGAGTAGTACGTGTTGAGTGTGGATTTAATTTTTTAAAGCAGCATTATTCTCAACATGAGTTCACTGACTCTTTCTAAAAGCTCCTTCCAAATAAGGTAGGATTCTGAAAGGCATTTTTTGATTGAATACGGAAGGGAATTGAGAAGCCTTTCTTGGCATGGCTCATTATCATGGCCTGATGGTTTTGGGGCAGGCACTAGATCTGGTCCCGTTCTCCGCAGGGTCTAGGATGAGTCATAGAAGACTCATGTAGGCTTAGCGTCAGGCAGCAGTCAAGTGTGTTAGTGCATGTGCAAACCTGGGCAGAGATTTCCTTTAACAGGAGATTAGATTATCCATTCCCTTGTCAGTGGGTGTTTGTGTTGTTCTCAGGTTTGCTTGTTTGTTTTCCATGAAAAATAATGCTGCTGTGAACATTTCGGACATGCGGTCTGGCGCACAAGGGGAACTTTCTCAAGGAAATATACCCCGAACTGGAAGATTTGGGTCACGGTGTATGTGCATCTTCAAGTTTATTAGATGATGCTGAAGTGTCTTGCAAAGAATCTGTGCTAGTTTACACTCCCACAGCAGCGTATAATACCTGCAGGCTGCTGTACATTCTTGCAACACCTGCTCCTTCTGGCTTGTGATGAATGAATCGATCCCTCACGAGTCAATTTGCGAAGGGATAAGAGAGTTGAATAAATGCAACGTTATGAAACCTACCCAGAATTAGCATTAGAGATCTTCGGGAAAGAGCTTAGCTCATCTTTTTTTTTTTTTTTGTATCCAAATGCGATGCAGAGTTCTGGCACTTATAGGTTTAACAAATTCATATTTACTTGGTTGTAAAATTCTAGCCCCTGAATTGCCTTTCTATCTGGTTTGTTAGATTAAAAATCCTTAAAAGGCTTGTATACATTCTGTCTGCTCTGAAATAGGCATAATTCCAATCTATCATGTAGAATTTTTGTGTGGGTTTATAAAAATGGGCTTAACGGCTAAAAAGCATAGGTAACATTTATATAAATAATGAGGTTGGTACATCAAAACAAAAGGGGAGGGATGCTCAGAGGCCAAGTTAACGAGAGAAGACATAACACACACACAGAATCTTCGAATGCCTTTAAGTACAGTAAAATTTCAGATATGTAATTATTTAGGGTGAGCCAGGGCTGCAGAACAGCTGTGTCTGCCTAGCTTAGCAGGTGCTGGGTCCTCAGCCAATGTCTACAGTGGTAGCAAATTAAGGTCACTGGGAAAAGCAGCTCTTGCTGTTCCTGTCACTTTCTAAGCATCTGAAAAATGATGCATCGTTGTTCTGCAGGAAGGCTAATAAGCCTTCAATGAATTGTAGAAGGATACAAAGAACTCACAAAGTCCAAGGGTCATTGGATCACCAGGAAGAAAAATGTGGAATTTACTCGCTTCACCACTAAAGTTCCAGAATGAGTCCTGCTCAGGCTGATCACCACTCTGAGTTAACATCTCAGTGCCCGGCAGCAGTCTGTGAAATGATGTGGTGACTCAGCTCTGTCTTTGAGAGACAGGTGTCCACTTTAGAAAACCACCAACCCACTCAGCAGCCCTCACGACAAAGGCAATCAGGGGCTGACTAGTCAGCATCCGAGTCGATTGCAGGGAGGCATCCCTGGGAGAGGGAGAACAGAAGCAGCCAGCCTTCCGTTAAAAATAAAATTCAGTTCAATCCAAGAAATTCATATTGCATTTCTGTTATGTTCACAGCAGTGAATTGGGCATGGCAGGGGAGACAGGGAAGAAGAAGACAGGGCATCTGCTTCAAGGAGCTTGCAATCAGACATGTTCTTCCCTTAAAGAGAGAAGAGAGGCAAGAAGACAAGGAAGTCACGTTTGTGATCAAACTAAAATAAGCCTTCGCCCTACCTTGCTGGCAAAATGATAATTTACAAACTTCACATCAGTGATATTCAGAAAAAGCAGGGCTGCGTAAATAAAGGAACTGGAGCTTTCTTAGATGTGTTTTACCAGTGAAAGAAGGAAAAGGGTAGAACAGAAGTCCTCTCTGAAAATGGACAGCTGGGGAGAAGTAAGGACTCTCCTATCAAAGAGATAAGTATCTTTGGAAAATTGTTGCTTGCTTCTGTGTGCTTGACACTCCAGTGGGGTGAACTGGACCAATGTCAACCCAGAAAAATTGGAACAGCCTGAGTATATCTGGAAGCAAACACTCCACAGATGGAGCGAGAAGTGGGAGGTTAGCTCAGACCACTTGATTTTAATTAAACAGCTTTCAATTTTGTGAACTTGGAAAAGAAAAGGCAAGCAGAACTGATAAAATCCATGTGACATTGACTCTATTTCTTTAACACTTCGATAAAAAACAAGAGCAAAATGCTAACTGTTGCAGTCCCCTTTTCTAAGGAGGGTAGTGTTCACATTACTGGGACTAAGTATGAAGGCTCTGAGAAGCAGAGGATCATAGATGGAGGCTTTCATCATTGTTGGCACGTATCTGAAGAAAGATGGACATAGCCGTGATATTTGCTATTTAGGGATGTTTGACAGAACACCTTTGAGGGAGGGAACACGGTTTCATGGTTTCATGGTTAGTAGAACAGATGGACCAAAGGGCAGCTCCAGCCCTGCTTCAAAAATTGACTCCAGCACTCTTGGGTACAATTTAGAATGCAGCCATTCAGAAAGATGGTGAGGCCAGATGCAGGAAGGTTGCCGGAGTCCAGGTGTACACAGGTGGGGGTGAACTAGTTTTTTGCTTAGAACTTAAGCTGACTTGGGATCTCTTTCTGCTGAAGGCTTTATAAGAGCCTGGGGGGGGAAAAGAGAAGGAGGCACAGTCTCCAGTAACCTCTGCCATCTTCATTCCCATCCCAAATCTTATTAATGCCAACCTTCTCCTCATCATCCATATTTTTCTTTCTTTTTAAAAATTTTTTTTTTTTTTTAATTTTATTTTTTTGACAGAGAGAGACACAGTCAGAGAGGGAACACAAGCAGGGGGAGTGGGAGAGGGAGAAGCAGGCTTCCCGCGGAGCAAGGAGCCCGATGCGGGACTCGATCCCAGGACCCCGGGATCATGACCTGAGCCCAAGGCAGACGCTTAACCGACTGAGCCATTCAGGCGCCCCTCTTTCTTTTTTTAAAAGACTTTATTTATTTATTTGAGAAAGAGAGAGAGAGAGAGTATATGAGTGGGGGGAGGGGCAGAGGGAGAGGGAGAAGCATGCTCTCTGCTGAGCGCAGATTCCCCCACATGGGGCTTGATCCTGGGACGCTTAACCCACTGAGCCCCCCAGGTGCCCGCCATATTTTTCTTATTCGGAAATCACTAGCCAGAAAATATAGGTGCAGTCATTATAGACATTCTCATATTGAACTTACAAGGTTTGGAGTGGCTGTCCTCAACTAGGAGTGATACACCCCCACCCCCACCATGGGGACATCTGACAGTGTCTAGAGATGTTTTGGGTTGTCATAGCTGGGAAGAGCATGCTACTGGCATGTAGTAAGTGGAGGCCAGTGATGAAGCTAAATAGCCTACAATGCACAGGACAGGCCCCCACAATCAAGGATTACTGGGCCCCAAATGTCAATAGCACCAAGGTTGAGAAACCCAGGCTAGGTTAAGATCATTTTTTGCTGAAAAATTCTTGGAAATGTTGAGTGTGGTTGGATAAAGTGGTGCTGGCTGATCTAATTTTATAAGGTTGATCTTAGGCTTTATTTTATTGGCCATGATGTATTAACAGGCAGTTTTCATGATGTTTTTGTCACAAGGTTCTTCTTCTAGCTTCAATCATTAATCTTTTTGAGAAATGTTGCAGATCACACTGTGAATTTCATCTCGGTTCTATTGACTGCTGACTTTGATGGAGAAGTGAGATTTCCTACCTATTCTTCGAATCTAGATTTCTCTTGTTTTAGGTAAGTGGGAAGAATCTCCCTGTCAATGATCTTTTTTTTTTTTTTTTTTTTTTGCTCCTGAGGAAATTATATACTCAGCAAGAATCAACATCATATTTTGGATGGCCATTGCTTGAGTATTTACTCTCTTTTATTTTATTGAAATTTAATTGAGATAATTTTTATTTATAGCTCCATTATTAATATTGTAAATATATTTGTCCAGTAAAGTGAGTAGAACTAAAGATTTTCCTGGGAAGCCTGCAGAAAGGTTGTACACCTGACTGTGTTTACTCTTCCTTTGTGATCACTCAGGGTAACTGTTGCTTCTAGGGCAGATGGCCTGAGAGCTCGTTTTGCTGGGCTGAACTCCATAACTTGGTATATGGCAGAGATTTGGAGAGGTACTGCAGATCCCCAAATATTTGTTGATCTTGAATACAAAGCATTCTTTTTTTTTTTTTTTTAAAGATTTTATTTATTTATTTGACAGAGAGAGACACAGTGAGAGAGGGAACACAAGCCGGGGGAGTGGGAGAGGGAGAAGCAGGCTTCCTGCCGAGCAGGGAGCCCGATGGGGGGCTCGATCCCAGGACCCTGGGATCATGACCTGAGCTGAAGGCAGGCGCTTAACGACTGAGCCACCCAGGTGCCCCGAATACAAAGCATTCTTAATGAAAAAATTCTTGAATTTTTTTTTACCCTGAACAAATGAACATTTGAGGATGTAGGTAAAAAAAAAAATCAACTATCTAACTAAAAATATTTAAGAAATTTAGTTCTCACCACACATTTAAAATCCCATTATTACCTAATATAATAATTGAGCAGTATTTTTCCACTTCTAAATTCTGTAAAATAATTTTGTTCAGCTTGTCACATGGATCTTTAAATGGTAGATTTTCATCATCACTAAAGCTACCTTTTGAACTTTCTCCTCTCACATTTTCTGTCATATTCCTTCCATTTTTGAGAGGTGGTATTTTTGAATTATATATGATGTTATCATTGGAAGCTTTATTCCATGCTATAGGTGCCCATTCACATACCATTAAGAATTACTATTTTTTCCATTGTATATATATGTGTATATATGTACACACCACATCTTCTTTATCTATTCATCTAACAATGAACATTTTAGTTGCTTCCATATCTTGGCTACTGTAAATAATGCTGCACTAAACATAGGGGTGCATATATCTTTTTGAATTAGTGGTTTCATTTCCTCTTGCCATTTGCCACAACATTGATAGATCTAGAAGGTATAATGCTAAGTGAAATGAGTCAGAGAAAGACAAATACCATATGATTTCACTCATATGTGGAATTTAAGAAACAAAACAAAGAAAAAAAGAGACACAAAAAACCAGACTTTTAACTATAGAGAACAAACTGGTGGTTACCAGAGGGCAGGTAGGTGAGGGGATGGGTGGAACAGGTGAAGGGGATTAAGAATACACTTATTGTGATGAGCACAGGGTGATGTACAGACGTGTTGAATCACTAAATTGAACACCTGAAACTAATATAACACTGTATGCTAACTGTATTGGTATTTAAAAAAAAGAATTGTTTTTTTTTTTAATTCATCTTTTTTTTTTAAGATTTATTTATTTATTTGAGAGAGAGAGAATGAAAAAGAGAGAGAGAGAGCACGAGAGGGGGAGGGGCAGAGGGAGAAGCAGACCCCCTGCTGAGCAGGGAACCTGATGTAAGATTTGACCCTGGGACTCCAGGATCATGACCTGGGCCAAAGGCAGTCACCTAACCCACTGAGCCACCCAGGTGTCCCTTCATTCATCTTTTAAAGTGTATATTTACAGTGTTCACTTGTAATTGGTCATATATCTCCAGGAATAAGGATTGTATCCATTCAAAAAGATCCCTTTAGCAAATTCTGCAAGTTGACTTCCATAAACTCAAAAACTAGCAGTGATAGAGGTCATTTCAGTAGAATTTGTCTGCCATAAACCTTATTTTGTTGTTCACAATAAAGTAATTGAGATAGCATCCTCTAAGTTAAGTGATTTTCTCTTTTCTGGGTATAATTTTTTTCAGGGAAAAATCTCTGACTTTAATGTTTGGGTATGCAAAGTATGTAACTGTGTATTTATCTAATTTGGTTCATTAGGCGTTATTTAGAGACTTATACTTGGCTTGTACCTTGCTATAACCCTGAGGAGAATCTAGTATTATAGTTGGAAACTGGCTTAAGAATATACATACATAATTTTAAATGTATATTTTATAATTTTTACATATTTCACATGTTTTTAAGTATATATTTTTAGGGGTGCCTGGGTGGCTCAGTCAGTTGAGATTCAACTCTTGATTTCAGCTCATGTCCTGATCTCAGGGCCCTGGAATCAAGTCCCGCATCAGGCTCCATACTCAGTGGGGAGTCTGCCTGAGGATTCTCTCTTCCTTTGCCCCTCTCCCCCCCTCCTCTCTCACTCTCTCAAATAAATAAATAAATCTTTAAATATATATATATATTTAAATTCTAAATTCAAATTTTACTTAAGTAATTTTTTGAAAAGCTACTACTTTAGATTCATCCTAGACCCTGTTCCCATCCCTAAACCGAGAAGCTCTTATTGCTTAAATAAGAGCTCCCTGAATAATACCCACATGGGGGAAACCACAGAGCCCAGTTGCTACATTTGTATGACTTCATCCTGAAACTACCACATGTTCACCCCAAGAGAGGGAGCAATGTGTTTTTAAAATAATATGCAGATTAAAAGAAAGCTTTATGGAAAAAAATGAATAAAATACCAAGCCAAAGTACATGGGTTCCAGGTGTGCATCCAAGATGGCTTTTTGACAGGTATACATATTTCCCGAGAAATTGCCCTTGTTATGATATGTATCTTAAGGTCATTCGCACAACATAAATGCCAGTAAGTAAGGCAGTAAAAAAGAGAATTCCACCTGGATTCTAGCTGCAGTTCCATTTACTACCTGGGTGACTTTGGACAAATCACAACATTTGTTCAACTGTCTTTGTCTCTAAGGATGCTTCTTGAGGTGGTTGTCAAAAATATATGAGATAATATACTTGGAAATGCCTGACACATAAATATCAGTTAAAACTTATTAGTAAAAATATAAAACTATTTTGATAATTCAGTGATTATTCATTGTATCTTTGACTGCCAACAATTTATTTCTACCAGTTTGACTGTAAAGGTATGGACTTTTTTTTTGAGGGGTTGCACCAGTATTCTGTATTGATAATTTGGGAAAAATTATGAATAGTTTTGCTTTCAAAATGTGGAATAATGGAAACTAAGAATTTTTAGGTCATTCCAGGCTTTTTCTGAGTGGAATTCTTCCCTGGTCCAGTTTTCAATGAATAGGGGGATATATAAATTTCCTCCCAAGTTGTGGAATGTTTTATTTCCTGGAAACTTCTCACATTAAGGCATCACCTGTTCTGTGTTCACTTGGCCCTATGGAATCTGGTTGGAGTATCAAATTTGACCAGCATACTGAGACTTCTGGACAAGACAGCAAACTGTTATGGAAGCTGGCTCTTCCCCAAGCTCAACCAGGAAACACTACACAAGCAATCAGAAGAATGACTGAAAACAGAATCAGTACAACTCTAGTGGTAACGAAGGGTTGTAGGGTCTTTTTCTGAGAAGGGAATAGCGGTCCAGACCTGAAGAGCTGCCATTACCTAGGGGCTGCTGAGAAGGAGCTTTCTAATTATCCTTATCTCTTTATTCGACATTGCCCCGGATATATCACTGTTTTCCCCAATGCCCTGTAGGGAGGCGACACGGAAGCCCCGTGCCAGCACCAATGGATGAGGCAGGTAACAGGAAAGTGGGGAAGGAGGACTTATAGCTTCCATCCCCAATGGAGAGGCTGGTTCCTTCTCCTTGTTTAATGGACAAGATAATTGCAACAGAGGTAGGCAGAATCCAGAAAAAAAAAAACCAGTGTGTATACAGATGAAATGGGGAGTTCAGTGATGGACAGGATTGGGTCCTGTGTGGAAATAAAGGCTTCCAGATTTGCAATGGCAGAGGCTCTTCTCTCTAAGTCATTTCTATACATCTTAAATGTACCTGGAGGAGAGCACATGCTAGGTCTAAGGTTTTATCTGGACTCCCATTATTACCAGCTATGGTAACTATTAGTCCTAAAAGAATATGAGCACATAGGAAGAGAGCCAAAAGATATCTAAGGAGGAGTACTAGCTCTTTAAAAGAAATATTGGTACTGAAGGACCTTACCACAGGGAGTTGAATTAATGGCCCAGATGAAACAAGAATTTAAAATCAATAAGATAAATGTCTTCAGAGAGGAGGGGGAGATACTGTAAATATGAAGCAGAAACAATCAGTGAAGAAGAAGGATCAAATGGAGATAAGAACAAAACATAATAGCAGAATGGGTATAGCCAAAGAATAAATCCATGAGATCAAGGATCTAGTAACAGAATTTTCCTGGAACATTCAATAAAAGGACAGAGAGATGGAAAATATCTAAGAAAATCTAAAATATATAGAGAGGATATAAATAGAAAGGTCAACTTTGACCTATTAGTTAAAACTAAATGGAGCAGAAAATTCTTATTGTTGTTATTCAAATAATGACTGAGAATTAAAGAAAGATAGAAGAGTCAGATCAAAAGGACCCAAAAAGCAACAGACAACACAGATGAGGAAAACCCTAAATCTTGACCCGTTATATTATTTAAAAATATAAAAGACAAATTCTAAAAGCATCTAGAAAAAATAACATTTCACTCTAAATTAATTGACATCTAAATTCTCAATGGCCACTGTAGAATATTAAGGTAACATTTTAAAGATATTGAAGGGAAATAACCTCAAACCTAGCATTTCATATATGACTCAACTATTATTTATACACTAGATTGAATAAAACAAAGACATTCTGAGATACTCATACACATACAAAGATACATAAGACCTTATAGAAAACATTCTACAGAGGGTCTCTTTACTTTTTTTATTATCTATTTTTTTAAAAGATTTATTTCTTTATTTTAGAGAGAGAGAAAGAGCTCACGAGCATGCATGTGCACATTAGGGGAGGGTCCGAGGGAGAGGGAGAAAAGTAGACTCCCCACTGAGTGGGCACATCAAATCTCAGAGACTCTCACATGGAAAATAAGATGCCATAAAACATAGTCAATAAGAGATAATTAAAACAAAGAAACAGAAAGATTGAAACTAACTAGTTAAAAATGTTTGAAACTATCATCAATTTTAGTAATGGACAA
Source organism: Mirounga leonina (assembly GCF_011800145.1). Classification (NCBI taxonomy): domain Eukaryota; kingdom Metazoa; phylum Chordata; class Mammalia; order Carnivora; family Phocidae; genus Mirounga; species Mirounga leonina. Next base: position 23,834,096 of record NW_023270320.1, on the reverse strand, counting down.
AATACAATTTAAGCTGTTAAGCTCTATAAGTAAAAGATGAAATTATTTATATTAGAAAAAGAAATAGTAGATCAAAAAGAAATTGATGGGAAAACATATACATCTATGAGTATTATGAAGAAAGATACATTATGAGGGAAAAGTAGCTAAATCAACAATTGCAGTTGGAGTTAGTAATGCACTTTTGAGAAGACAAAAAATAAAAGGAGAAAGGATTTAGAAGAGCTGGAAAAACTCTGTGATTCCCAGAATTTTATACTCCAAAACCAGAGAATGTACGTTCTTGCTGCATGTACATGAATATTTATAAATGAAGTCTTGAAACCTATAGAATCAAAATCATAAAATTAGGGATCAATAACCAAAAGATAACTTTAAAATACCTACAGATAACCTTATGTAATATAAAGATCAAAGTATGACAAAAGTAGATCATGGACAACAGAATGTCTAAAGATTTGAAAACTATGATGAAATGGATGAATTTCTCAAGTTCTATATAATACCAAGATTATTACAGGATTAAATAAAACCTTGAATAAGACAGTTATCCAGGAAGAAATTAAAATGTAATCAAATAACTCTTCCCCTGGAAAGAGCTCAGAGACCAAGTAGTTTGAAAAGGGCATTCTAAGTAGAAGTTAAGTAACTCTCAAGGAACAGATCTCTATCTCATACAACAAAAAGCTTGCAAACTCAATTAAATCTAATAACATATTAAAAATACATAATAAATGAATATATTTTTCCCCAAGACTACAATGATATTTCAATATCAGACATTCTATTAAAGTAAATAATGATCAGCAATGATCATATCTATTGGAAAAGCTTTAGTTGTACAGCCTTTATGAATGGAAAAGGGAAAAAAAGATTTCCCTACTATTACAAATGCTTAACCTAAAATTAGAGGTGTTAGGTAACGCAAAGAAATAAGAAAAACAAATAAGATATGTAAGAGTCAGAAGGAAAGCAACAACATTCTCATTTATTTGCAGATGATAGGACTCTGTAAATAGAAAACGAAGCAAAAGTAATAGAGAAATTTAAAAGTGATAAAACAGCAAAATTGTTATAACACAGAATAGACATCTTGAACCAACAGCATTTTTTAATACCAAACTTGGAAATATAATAAAAATATTATTCACAGTAACAACATTTCTAAAAGTTTTCAGGAGTTAGCATAATAAAGGACCCCATCTTTCCTATAGTTTAGGAATTGGAGCAAGGACTAGAGTGAATCTGGTTAGTAGCATTTCAAAAAAATTTTTGAGCAAAATTTAACTGAGCTTAGAATTTAAGAAAATATTTTCCTAAATCAGCTTCCAATGAGAATACCAGATTCTTCTCAGTTCATCCAAATTATATTCAGGTAATAGATGAGTTATTCAGAGTAGCACCCAAGTAGAAGTGTCATAAAACACCCAGTTGATCGCCAAGTTATACAGGCAATGAGGTAGGCAACCTCTAAGATGGCTCTCCAGGAAACCCTGCCTCCTGGTATTCATGCCTTCATGTAATTCTTTCCTGTTGGGTGTGGCCTGGACCTAGGGCCTGTCTTCTAATGCACAGAATATGGCAAAGATTATGGGATATCACTCCAAGATGAGGTTACAAAGAAACTGGTTTTCATCTTGCTTCCCTTCTCTCTCCTCCTCTTGCTGGCTTCCTCTGAGGGGAACCAGGTGTTAGGCTGTCACACGATGGAAAGGCCCATGTGGCAAGGAACCAAGGGAGGCCTTTGGCAACATCCAGAGAGAAACAGAATCCTGCCAGCAATCATGTGAGTGAGCCTGAAAGCCCAACCTCCCCAAGTTGAGTTGAACCTTTAGACAAGACTGTGGGCGCTGCTGACAAATGCTGACCGCCCCTCGTGAGAGAGACCTTGAGGAAGGCCTTGAGGAAGACCTTGAGGAAGAGAGTCAACTGAGCCACACCTGGGGTCCTGATTCATGGAAACCGTGGGCTAATAAGTGTTTGCTGTTTTGAGCTGCTAACTTTGGTGTAATTTGCTATGTAGTAATAGATAGCTAATGCACACAATTAATCTAAAATAAAATAAACAATTTGCTAAAGAAGAATGTTGATGATGATATGCTTCAAAATGAGAACTATGGTTTACTTTGTGTCCTTATGGGCTAAAGAAATAACAAAAACAAACCAAAACTGGGGTCATATTTCCATTAAGGCCTTGGAATCATTGGGTCCACATGTCAGAAAACTATGTCATGAGACATGGAAGATGCTGTAGATTGACTCATTTAACACTCATTTGAACCCCTTCATTTCCTGTCTTCCTGTACCATGGCACTAGAAGCAAATATTGAATTTCCAGTTTTCCTTACAGCTTAAAGTGATCATGAACATAGTTCTGAACAATAACACAAAGAGAGAAGTTCCCCAGGAGAGTTTCATTTTTCATATTAAAAAAGCAAATTCTTCCCAGGAAGTGGCTTTTGCCTTACCCTGCTAGAAGTGCAGGGCATCTTGCAACCATGGCCATAGGGAGAAAAACCCACATGCTAAGAATGTGAAGCAGGAAGCTGGAAGGTTCCTGGTTCCTAATGGCATCGTTGAGGTGAAGGACGAGTCTAGACTCTTTGTTGGTGTATCTAATATTTGACTTGTTTAAGCCACTGTGGTACTGTTTTCTGCTATTCATAGCTGGGGGTATGTACTGGGTAAAATGAGAATGTCATGAATGTTCATTCCAGGTACCATTTTTGTTTTAGCAGAAATTAAAAAAAAATAAAGCTATGAAAAACTAGTCAGAGTGCCAAAGACCTCAATCTTCCTTTGGTGTTGGTTTGCTTGTGGAAGATCCAGTGAATCTGGACTGAACTATACCCAATTCCAGGAAGTTTCAAACTCAACCCAGGTATAGAATAGCCCAAAAGGGGTACTTGTTTATTACTGTATTTAACTTCAGGGATTATTCCAGGCTTATTAAATGGAATTCCTATGACCACCTGAAATCCGGTGTTAGAATGAGACCAATCTATTCAATCTAATGACTCTAGCCCTATTTTACCAGTTTCTTCTGGTTCCAAAGAAATATATGTAAGTTATAAATTTAGTGCACCATCCAGGAAATAGTATACTAATGGTCTAAGAGCCCAGTAAATCTCCCTGTTTTATGCCGGGTAGTTTGTGGCTAGAAATAGAAACTAACTTTGGCTGGTTTAAACAGAAAGTATTTTGTTAAAAGGATGCTGGGTAATTCATAGACTTGCCAGAATAGCTGGAGAGTCAGACATGAGGAATGGGCAGGCACCAAGGGAGGCGGCGGGTGACAACCACAGCCAAACTTCCATCTGGGACAGTCTGGCAGGAATATTTCTCTTGTGAAGGGACAATGGAGGTCAGTGCTGGTCCCCATGCTGCAAACACAAGCTCTCGTCACCACCCCTGCCTCTCTTGTCTTGGAAAGAGAAGAGTGCTACTCCTGTCTCCGGATTAGAATTCTCCTTTGACCTAGCTTCTTTGCTCACTTACTCCAAGCTCGTGGGTATCAGCGTCTGTCTGGATTTAGCAACGAGATTAAATACAAATTTAAAGAAATGAAAGGTGGACAAAACTTTGTACTTACTAGGTTCCCAAGGATTGATTTCTAACTTACCCACTGATTATTTTAAATAGGGATGGTGTAAGAATGGGGCAAACAAGTAATTTTTAAAAATTATGACAAATGAGAGGTTGTTGAATAATTAAATGAGATAATCAAAGATTGCCAGAGACCTTCATGTATTACACACATACAGCAAGAATCTAAAATGAGACTCTGGTGCATATGTTGGAGTGATTTGGTTTTGGGTGTAGGGCTGACACAGAAAAAGTAAATACGTAAGTATCTCAGCTTTCTCCTCTATCCTGTTTTAGGCAACTTAATCAGATGAGTCTTAAAAATCCTGTGGTGATTGGGCATCCAGACCTTATGTTTTTAAAAATACAATTTAGATTACCCAATACCTTTGCACTGGTCATTTAGACAGTTCAGTGTCTTTGGCAAATTACTTGTACTTTTAGCTTTACTTCCTTAAGACCTCTCCTTTCCTTTTTTGTTAATTTTGATTTATTTCTTTCAGTTTCCATCACCTCATTTAACTTAGTTCACATGATATTCTGAGTAATAACTCACTGTTGTAATTGTCAGCTGGGATTAATCCTGTTTGTACTAGAGAGTTATGAAAGTTCCTACCAGAGGAGATGCTTTACCACGTTTGCATTATTCATGTGTAAAGCAAATACACAAATGTTAAGAGTTGGAAAGAAAGAAAACCAAGAATTTGATCTAAAGTTCTTTCTGTAGAACTGAGGAAGACAGATGGCCTGGAAGGTTTTTGGTGTCAGATCTGAACTCTAATCAGTCAAGGAGAGATATTTGCAGAACTGGGTGGTCAAAATGGCATCCCAAGAATTTTCAGACTCCATTCTTGAATAGGAGAGCCTAAAAGTCAGTTCAAAGAAATGCTCACCCTCGAGCATTTTTATGCAAAATGATGAACTTTAGAGGGAAATTAGAAACAGCCAGATTCTGAGAATATACACAACAAACTAACTGTGGTGTGATCCTTATTTGTGTTAATACTGCTAAATATTTTGGGGAATTTTGTTTGACGGAAACCAGGATTCTTTCTTTTCCCAAATGACAAGATCAGGTACTGTTGATATATGTTTCTGTGGGTGCTCCTTCACTGTGCTTATAACAGTTATAATTTCTTTATTGTTTGTCCTTCCCACTAATTTATAAGTTTCAGAGGACAGGAATTGGGTCTACTTTGTTGCTTCTGTGTTTCAGTCACCTAGTAAATATGTGCTGGCACATGGCAAGTCCTTCATTATTTGTTGATTGGTGGGCTAATAGGAACACGGAAGCAAATGAATTATATTCAGAAATTTCACCCTGAAGATAGCCACCAATAGTAGAAGGCAGAGGGGTAAATATTTTAGTTAATTCTGTTTCATTTCTTGACTCCTTAATGCTCTTGCTAGCCTTGACTCAGTTCCAAGATTCTATGTCTGACTTGTGACTGTCCACTGTAAGTCCTTGGAAAGGACTAATGTTTATGTTCAACAGACTTTCCATAAATATGTATTTTTGGATATTGTTTATTGTTGACTGATTTGACAGTCTTGGCTGCAAAGTCCTTTTTTAATTTTTTTTTAAGATTTTATTTATTTATTTGTGTGTGTGAGAGAGAGAAAGTGAGCTGGGATAGGAGCAGCACAGAAAGAGGGACAAACAGACTCTGCACTGAGCACGGAACCCAATGCCGGGCTCGATTTCACAACCCTGAGACCATTGCCTGAGCCGAAATCAAGAGTTGGACGCTTAACCGCCTGAGCCACCCAAGTGCCCCGGGGTTGCAAAGTCTTAAGTAGAATTTGGTATGAATTTAATTGACTATGGAACCTGGAGTTATCTTGAGCAGCTGTTAAGTCTAGGATTGGTTCTAACATATATAATACATAATTATGTATAATTGATTTTAGCATATTTATATATATCCATTGAAATCCATTAGACTTGAGATAATCTTTCTGAAGCTGGAGCAAAACCTAATTGTTGCATGTACATTACCCTTTTCCATTGGGTTGTTTATTTTTTTGCTTAGTGATTTGCAGTTTTTATATTTTGACATTTATTATTTGTCTGATATACACATTCCGAAGAGTTTTTGCTGATCTCTCACTTACGATTTAACGTTTTTGAATGGTGTCATTTTTCTTATATAACTTTTAATTTTTTACTGTACAATTTATTAGTGATTTTTGTTTTTCATTGTGATTTCTTTTTTTTTTTTTTTTAAAGATTTTTCATTTATTTATTTGACAGAGAGAGACACAGCGAGAGAGGGAACACAAGCAGGGGGAGCGGGAGGGGGAGAAGCAGGCTTCCCACTGAGCAGGGAGCCCGATGTGGGGCTTGATCCCAGGACCCTGGGATCATGACCTGAGCCGAAGGCAGACGCTTAACGACTGAGCCACCCAGGCGCCCCTTCACTGTGATTTCTAGGTTTTGGTTGTAACTTTAAAAAACCTTCTTTATTTCAAGATTATAAATATACTCTTCTGTGTCTTTTTCTTATACTATTATAGTTTTGCTATATAATATTTAACTTTTAAAACAACTGGACTTTCATATGAGTATGGTGTGAATTGAAGGTATTTTTGTTTCTCAAATGAAATGTTAATTATCTCATTACAATTTGTTAAATTAGTCCAGACTTTTTTCTACTCACTTTCTACCTTTATCATCACCTAAGTCCGTATATTCACCTGGGTTTATTGTTCATCTGTCTATCAATTCATGTATTTATTGTTTAAGTCTTGGAGCTTTATTTAGATATGTGGTAGGTCATGTCCTCCCTCACTGTACTTATACCTCAACATTTTTTTACTATATATATTTGTTTTTCTATTACAGATAAACTTGAGAATAATTTGTCAAGCAGCTTAGAAAAATTCTGTTTGGGATTTAAGATTGCATAAAACTTATGAATTAAATTGGGAGAACTGACCTTTGTCTAATATTGAGTTTTCTCGACCATAATATTTGTACCCATTTCTGTTTCTCATATCTTTTTTAGATGTATACAACAAAATTTTATAACCTTTTGTGTATTGGACTCCTTTTCTCATTAGGATTATTTCTCGTTTTCTGTTTTTTATTGCTTTGTGAATAGGATTTTTTCCTTTGTTATATTTTCTAGTTGATAATTAGTAGATTGTTGGAAAACTACTGATTTTTATATGACGACACTGAATCTGGCCACTTTAAAGAATGCTTGTACTTTTTGATAAAAATTTACTTTCTTGGATTATCTAAACAAATAATGAAATAATACAAATAGTAAAATAATATCTACAAATAAGGAAAATATTATCTCTTTTATACTATTTATACCCTACTCCTTATTCTGTTCCTACAGAATACATTGATGATGATGGTGATGTGTTTGTGTGTGTGTGGGGGCGGTGAGTGTATGTGTTACATGGTCTCATACAAAATTGGACTTGACAGTCTGAGAACAAAATAGACTTACATTAAAAAAAAGAACAAAAGTACAAGGAGAGTGAAAAGGTAGGCCACTTTAGTACTAATTGGAGCCTATAAGACAAAATTGAAAACAAAGATATGACTGTTTGTCAAATTTTGAATATAAGAACATAATGTGCTTTACTCATATCTAAAAATAGCCATAAATAATAATAAAATAATAATGCATGCCAAAAGACACTGCTTGATAATCTCTAATTATTCATTATGCTGACAACATTGCTAAAGGAATTTTGAACATAGACTCTTCTTCCAAAAATATGTGGCAATGAAATGTGTTAGTCATTGGGCATGAACAGCCTAGTCCAGGAAAAGACAATGAATAGACAAATATGTAATGAGAATACAAGTCAAGAGTGCCAGGACAAACCACATTAGTTTAAATTAAATAATACATTTTAAAAATCCAGAAAGAATAGATATGAACTTAACTAAGTACACCAATTTCTGCTTGGTTGGATGTTTTTGGTAGATGAAAATGAAATGATGTGATTTTCACGTTGCTACGAGCGTATCACTAAGGTGAAGGGCTCATCCTTTTGACTTTTAAGATGAAGTTGTCTCCTGTGTAAACTATTCATTGTTCAGCGATCCGTGGTTATGATCTTCTTCTTTCCTTCCCTTGTAATTTTTTAATTTTTTAATTAAATTTTAATTAAATTAAATTAAATTTAATTTAACTGTAATATTTTAATTTTAGTTTATTAAATGGCATTTTAATTGTATTATGTAATTAGGGTCAAGTTGACTATTCTGTTAATATCCTCCGGAATATTGTCACATGATATTTGTATCAATCCATTCAATATCTCTGATTGAATCAGGTCTCTCAGCTTTGGAGCAACAGTGAAAGGTTTTGTACTTGGACCACAGATCATTCGTTTACTTTTGGGAGCTTACTTTAGGGAGCCTTGGGGCAGGGACATGCATCCTTAATCCACTGTTTTTTAAGGCAAGCTCTTTTTGATGATAGCATGATATGATCTTAGTTGGGCAAAAAAATATTGGGATTAGGTCACATTTCATTTAGAAATTATTAAGTTGAAGTTGCTGGTTTATAAGTCAAAACCAGTTGAATGTTGGAATATCGTGATTTATAATTGTTGATATGATTTCACTCACTGGATTTTGATAGCATAGAGGAACAGAGATGGGCAGTCATTGTCTTCTGTGTTTTCTGCTTGTGACAAGATATAACTATGGAAATATTGATCTACTAGGATAAATACTACTATTTTATCAACTTTACTAAGCTATACAGAGTCAAGAAATATAATAAAAATCATTAATATCCCTTGCTAAAGGGATTTACATTTCTTGAGCTGCTAACTCAGTTATTTTAGTAACATAATGGTTAACTCAGTTGAGGTATTTTCCCTCTAAATTATATTCATAGGGAACCATTAAGATAGATTTCATCCTCTTGGGAAAATGAGAGGCTTTGGGGAGCTATCTGTAGGTTCCTTTAGAAGAATACCCTAGAGGCTATTGTGACCAGCTGTCTACAAACTTGTGATAGTCCTTGTTGAATCAATTTCAGTGAGACCTTCAGAGAATACCTGAAGAATTGTTCTGTTAGGATAAAGATTTAATTCCACAAAGAGAGATCATAAAGACTCACAATATCGAAAGATTCAAGTTAGACAGTTTGTATCTAACAGAATTGGAATAACAGTGTCAAGTATAAAGAAAAAACTGCAACAGAGCTTAATATGCTTTATATATTTATTTATTTACAGTTCTACTTAGTATGTTAAATATATATAACTTTAATGCTAGACATATATGAAGTTCTATAAGTTAGTTTTCATTCTCAAATTATATTGTAAGGTAGAAAAAAGACATTTATGAATAATTCTAGTATCAAATTTCTTTTCCTGAAATAGATAACTCCTTTAAGAAAAACTAATCTTTATTTGAATCAATTGAAAAGTGACACTGTTCTCCCACTTAATATACGTAAAAAGGTTTGAGCACACACACACACACACACAAACCCTAAAAAACCCCCAAAAAACAAAGAGCAAAAAAGCCCTTAAACTAAAGCAAGCTTTCCCTGCATCAATCAGTTAGATAAATGAGTAATTCTGGAGATTAAAAGTTAAGGATTATTTAACTGTATTTATTAAGGAAATTTTCTCTTAAGTTCTTCAATAACTTGATGTCTGGATCAAAAGAGGTTGTTTAATATCAGAAAGCATAACTCTTAAATCTCAAGACTTCTGCTTAACTTTGGATATGCAAAATATTCTTCTTCATCAGTACTGTAATATTGTCTTTATACAAGCAGAAAACCATTTAACACATTATCATTGCAATTTAGCATTCTTCAATTTAATTTTATATAGAATTTATTAATTGTAGATTCATGAGTTCTTCTCATTATTTGGCTTCACATAATTCCCCAATATGATGCTTTGCCTGCAAAACCACTTTAAGATGTAATCCATAGCACAAATGTTACAAATCCTGGTATAGTAGTTTGCCCAAGATTCTGCACACATTTTTCCAGCATGCAATGAGGCAAAGATAACTAAAATACTACACAGTGGATGGATTTGGCATGAAGATCAACTGAAAGACCTACTAGGGTATAGCAAGGCATCAGACTAGGTCAAATAGGAATTCACAATATTCCAAAAAAATAAATTCCACACAGACAGCACCCCACCCTCATATATAGTAAAAGTTTAATGAAAATCTCTGGAATGGTTGTACTGGCAGTTCATAGAATATCGACCAGTCTGTTGGGGATGAATTGTCCCTAAATGTGATAGGAAGAAATTTCCTTAAAGCTCCTTCTGTTTTTTATAGCCGTAATATGTGCTGTGCTTGATTAAAAGGATGCAAAATGACTTTTCCATGTTCAACTGTTTTGTAGGCACTACTCAAATTTTTGCCAATAATGAACTCCAGTGATGAGAAAGGTGATTGTCTATGAACTGGACTGCAGTAGATGTTTCCACTCCTTACAATCAGGGAGTCGTAGAAGAAGAAGTGACCACAGAAGTAATTTCATTGATTAATCAATTTTTACTTAATCAAGTTATTTGAGATATTTGTTAAAAAGCTTTGTCCAATAACTCCTAACTTTACCACCTCTAAACCCCTGATAAATCCCTTCTAGATATTTTGTTTCTCATCTCTCTTCCTGTCCAGGGTTTGGATTTGGACCACTTGAAATCAGTTCTCCATAAACACATCTGAGATTAAGAGGAAAAGATAAGAAAGAAGGGGCTCCTGAGATTGTGGTCCTGATGGTTTGAGATAAAACTGTTACCAGTTGAGTTTTCCTCAACTCTGTTGTCCAACTCCTTGGTGGAGTGGCCCTTAGGCAGAAAGCCAATATATGGAAGTGCAAGGGAATCATAGAAAAATATCACTGAAAATTTAGTTTATCCTTTTTAAGAAGATTTTATTTATTTATTTGAGACAGAGAACACAAGTGGGGGGAGAGAGGGGCAGAGGGAGAGGGAGAAGCAGACTCTGCTGAACAGGGAGCCCGATGCGGGACTCGATCCCAGGACTCCGGGGTCATGATCTGAGCCGAAGGCAGTCACTTAACTGACTGAGCCACCCAGGCGCCCCGGTTTGTGTATCTCTTATAGTGGTTGTGAAAGTGTGACCTATGGTCCCTTTGAGGGTTTCTGTGAGTAGCTTTCAGGGGATCTGTGAGTCAAAACAATTTTCATGGTAATACTATATATTATTTGGCTCTTTCACTAATATTTATACTAGTGACACAAAAACAGTGCTGGGTGAAACTGCTGAGACCTTAGCACAGATGAAGTTAGTGGCGCCAAACTGTTGTGGTTAATACACTCGCACTGAACACCCCCCTCCCCCCTCATACCCCCCCCCCCACTAGCTTGGCTTAAGAATACTCTTGGTGAAGAATGAAAATTACTAATTTTATTAATTTCAATCTCTGAATATATGTTTTTTTAAACATTTTTGTGGGAAGAAATGGGAAGTCCCCATGAACATGCACTGCCACTGCTTACTGAATCATAATGGCTGTCCTGAGGAAAAGTCCTCAAGCAGTTGTTTGAGGTGCAGTATGAACTAGCCTCTTGTTTCATGGAACACCACTTCTACTTGAAAGAATGACTGACAAACTATAGCGAATCAGCTTGTGTATTTGGTAGATATGTCTTTCCTTTTTTGTTTAAATATTTTACTTATTTAATTTTTTGAGAGAGAGAGAGAGAGAGAGAGAGAGAGAGCACAGTGGGGGGAGGGGCAGAGTGAGAGGCAGGCTTCCTGCTGAGCAGGGAGCCTGATGCGGGGCTCGATCCCAGGACCCTGGGATCATGACCTGAGCCGAAGGCAGACGCTTAACTGGCTAAGCCACCCAGGTGCCCCTTGGTAGATGTTTCTTGAAAATGAATGGAGTGAGTGTGTCACTTCAAGCAAGAAAAATAATAATGTTTGTTACCAGTGAAAATTAGAATTTTGGAAAATTTGTGTCTGCCCGTGTGCCTGACTGCTTCCTGTACTTAACAGATTTTCTAAGATCAGTGATGATACTCATTAAAGGACTTCTGTGGGAAGGTGGTGGAGTAGGGGATCCTAAGTTCACATCATCCCATGGATACACCTGGATAATACCCATATTAATGTAAATAATGCAGAAATGTCCCAAAGACTGGCAGAACAGACTCTCCACAGCTAAATGTAGAGAAGAGGCCACATTGAAAAGGGTAAGAAGGGTGGAGACATAGGAATCAAGCTGACCCATGAGACTGTCCACAGGAGGGAGGGAAACTACAAGCAGGGAAAGCAGAAGGAGCAGATCCCTTGCCAGGCACCCCAGGCACAAAGACCCACACTTGGAGAGACAAATCTCCCATAACAGTTGGCTTTGAAAGCCAGAGGGGTTTAACTTTACAATCTGTGGGGCTTAAACCTGGAACTTTAAAAATTAGAGGCTGGGCTCTGGGAGAACCAGAGGGCAATAGGAAACTGAGTCCTTGCCCTTAAAGAGAGAGCATAACAAATTGTCCCGCTGAAATACAGCATACCCCAGCAGCAGTTTGAAAAATGCCTGGGGTAAATGGGAAGATTTATTTACTAATCTCAGAGCATGTGATGGAGGGGCAGGGATCTTTAGGAGACTCTTCCAAGAAAAAAAGAGCTGGCAAGTGCCATTTCCCTTCCCCATCCCCTGCCTAGATACACTAACATCTCTGGGAACCCGCTAAGCGCATGGAGAGTGTTTACTCTCCATCTGGCTTGCTAATAGCACACCCTGCCCCTGCACAATCCTGTGGACCCACCTCTCTAACTCACCCTCCTCAGTTTTCCAAAACAGCTACAAGTCACCTCCTACAGCAGACCCTTGCAAACCTTGTTGACACTATGCCCTGTTCCCATCCAACACAACCTTTGTAGGAGTACATCCAAAACATCACTACAAGTGTGGCAGTTTGCAAGCAGCCCCAACAAGGCCTTCAAAGTAACTCCTTCACTGGGGAGAGAGGAAGATAACCACACACAGTAGTCCCATTGGGTTGGGGGCAGACATTTGGTCTGAACGCAGGACCTATCCACCAACAAAACTTCTCAGGACCATAATGGTATAGAATACAGAGCCCAGAAATAAATCTATGATTATATGGTCAATTAATTTGTTACAAAGAAGGCAAGATTATACGATGGGAAAAAAGAGTCTCTTTGACCAATGGTGTTGGGAAAACTGGATAGCTAAATGGAAAAGAATAAAACTAGACCACTTTCTTATATACCTAACACACCAAGATAAACTCAAAATGGATTAAATTCCTAAATGTGAGTCATGAAACCATCTCCTGGAGGAGAACAAAGGCAGTAGTAACCTTTTTGACATGGACTATAGCAACTTCTTTCTAGGTATGTCTCCGGAGGCAGGGGAAACAAAAGCAAAAATAAACTATTGGGATTTCATGAAAATAAAAATCTTCTGCACAGCAAAAGAAACAATTAACAAAACAAAAAGACAATGTACTGAATGGGAAAAGATATTTGCAAATGGCATATCTGATAAGGATTTAGTACCCAAAATATGTAAAGAACTTATACAACTCAACATCAAAAAAAGAAATAATCTAATTAAAAATGGGCAGAAGACATGAACAGGCATTTCTCCAAAGAAGACATGCAGAGGGTCAACAGTCGTATAAAAAGATGCTCAACATCACCAATGATCAGGGAAATGCAAATCAAAACTACAATGTGATATCACTTTCCACCTGTCAGAATGATTAAAATAAGAAACACAAGAAACATCAAGTGTTGGTGAAAATGTGGAGAAAAAGGAACCCTCTTGCACTTGGTAGGAATGCAAACTACTGCAGACTCTGTGGAAAATGGTATGGAATTTCCTCAAAAAATTAAAATAGAATTACCATATGATTTAGTAATCCTGCTATTGAGTATTTACCTAAAGAACACAAAAACACTAATTTGAAAAGATATATGCACCCCTCTATTTATTGCAGCTTTATTTACAATAGCCATATTATGGAAGCAGCCCAGGTGTCCATTGATAGATGAATGGATAAATAAGTGATATATATATTGCTTGCCATTTGCAACAAGATGAATAAATCTAGAGGGTATAATGCTAAGTGATATAAGTCAGTCAGAGAAAGTCAGAGAAAGACAAATACTATATGATTTCACTTTTACATGGAATTTAAGAAACAAACGAATGAACAAAGAAAAAAAGAAACAAGCAAAAAGAGACTCTTAACTATAGAGAACAAACTGATGGTTACCAGAGGGGAGGTGGGTGGGGGGATGGGTGAAAGGTGAAGGGGATTAAGGGTGCACTTACTGTGATGAGCACTGAGTAATTCATAAAAGTGGTGAATGATTATATTTTACACCTGAAATTAATACAACACTGTACATTAATTATACTGGAACTAAAATAAATAAATGAATAAAATGCAAGCCAAACTCTTAAAAAAATAGATCACTTATAATATTGAACAGGTGATTTTTTTTTGACTAATGGAATGTGTCAATATTTGGATGATCTACATCTCTTAATAAACCAGTATTTTCCACATAGAAATGCATAATATTACAAAATCAGGCCTAAGATAAAAGAAAGATCCATTCAACTTGTTAAATAGAGCAAGGGATTTTAATGAGTGTGCAAAGTTCATTGAGAATGGTTCCAGATTCCACACTGTAACTGTTCTTTAAAAATTAGTTGTCATTTTTAGTATATCAGTAAAGAAGACTACTCACTATTATCTGGAAAGGCAATTAAAATACTCTTTTCCTTTCCTAATGCACATATGCATGAGGATGACTTTGTTGATATGCTTTAACCAAACCAACTTTTTAGCTCTTCTATGAGGTCAGACACTTAAAGAAATTTGCAAAATGTCAACCATTGCCATTCTTCTCACTAACTTTTTTGGGAAAATATGGGTATTTTGCAAAAGAATGTATTATATATATTAACATGTGATAGGTTGCTACTGTTATCTCTAAATAAATAACAATAAATATTTAAAATTTTCTCAGTATTAATTTCTAACACAGGAATGCTGTTACATAATAATCCACATAAACAAAAGCTTTTGTGGTCCTCAGTACTTTTTAAAAATGTAAACGGAAGCTCCTGAGATTTCAAAATTTAAGAATTGTTGCCTTATTCAAATACTTATGGAAAACATTCTGAAGAAATTCAAGGGAAAAAATGTCTCATTTTGGTGTTCAGCAAGGTTATCAAATCTAATGAAATAGCAAAAAATAATACTGTGGCATGTTCATTGTTTTTTTCATAAACAAAATTTTATAAGTTATTTGTCACAAAAATGAAGATACACACTTTCCTGTTTAGTTCCAAAAGATTCCTATAATTATTGTTGTGAAGGATAATATGTAATTATGGAAATTGTAATGAGAAAAATATTACCATAATCAGAAGACTAATCAAATTGCCTTCTCTTAAAATTTCTCACTCCATGTGTAGTGTCTATCATTTCTCTTTTATAAATGCATGCCGTATTATCACATAGCCTCTTACATGATATGCTGTTGCTTTCCATTTCCAACGAGGTGCTCAGCTGTAAACAGCACAGAAAGGATATCCCGCCCAGCCCTGACCAGTGAGAAGACCTACTGAGAACTCCACTGTGTAGGAGGAGGTGGCTTCTCGTCTGTTTGTCTACGGTTGGAGAAAGTCATCTGTACTGGACACTATTGGTGCCTCAGTTCCCTTTGCTGTCCTGGAGCTGCCATCCTCCAGCTGCTGTGGCCCTTGACTGCTAAGGGTCCATAGCTTCAGCCTTTTTGAAGGATCTGCTTTACGCAGGAGGTTCTGTGCCATGCTTGGCGGCCTGTAGCCAATGGCTGGATGACGTTGTATGAAAACCCAGTCTCTGGCCTCCAGGCAGAACCTTCTCTGTGGTGCAATTTTTATGTTCCAGAGCTTTCCTAGGATCAGGCTGAAACTAGATCACAACGAAAACCACTTCCTGGGGTGCCTGGGTGGCTCAGTTGGTTAAGTGTCAGACTCTTGATTTCGGCTCGCGCCATGATCTCGGGGTGGTGAGACTGAACCCTGCATTGGGCTCCACGCTCAGTTTAAGATTCTCTCCTTTTCCCTCTGCCCCTCCTCCCCGCCCTCTCAAGTAAATAAGTAAGTAAGTAAGTAAGTAAGTAAGTAAGTAAGTAAGTAAGTAAATAAATAAATAAATAAATAAAACCACTTCCTATTTGACTCTCTCTCCTTCCTTATTCAGGTTGCCCACTTTCTCTCAAGTTTCCCTTGGGAGCAATCCCTCCGTAATAATCCATCAGGGTCTGAGAAAGAATCCTTTTCTTAGACATCCCACCTTAGACAGAATTCCATTTGTTCTTCAGGATGAAGGAGCAGGGAGAGCAGATGAGGCATTTTGGTTACGTGAGTTGGGAACAATGGAGAGAGGACATGCCCAGTACACCAACATTCCTTCATTTTTTTCTCCTTAATTACAATGATAATTTTATAACCTAAATTTCCTTTGTTGTTCAGATGGTAAGCATAAGGGATTTGTTATGAAAGTAAAGTGCCACTGTTTGATCTGTGTTAAGGTGTCAGCAATTTTACCCATCATTGCTTTTGCATCATTAATATAAATCTTGGTGAAAAACAATGGTTTTCAAATGGGATGCTTCTGTCCCACAGGAGACATCTGGCAATTTTTAGTTGTCACAAATTGGGGAGGGTACTGCTGCCTGTATGGGGTAGGAGTAGGGAGTCTGGTAAATATCCTAAAATGCACAGAACAGCCCCCCAAAACAAAGAATCACCTGGCCCACAATGTCAACAGTGTTGAAGCTGAAGAACCTTATTAAAAGTAAACAATTTTCTAATATAGTGTTCATTAATAGAGTATGTCCTCTCCTAAAAGATATTTGGGTGACTCAAATTGCAGAAGTAGAGATTTACTTTATATTTATCCTCCTTAGGAGAAGATAGGATTATGTCTGTTTATTTCTTCTTGGCATAGCTTATAGGAAGTCATGGGAGAAAATAATCAATTTCATTGATTTCCCCCAGAAATTAACAAAAGTGGCGAAGGGAGAAATTCTATTTGTTAATCTCAGAGTTCTGGTTTATGTCAAATTAATTTGACTGAAATGACCAGACCAAAAACTTTAAACAGGTTCTCCTACCATATCCCATGTTTTTATTTACATCACAGCCCTGGAGAAAATGTTGAACAGGCAAAAGTTTTTACTCCCAGAATTTTACGGAGCTGCTCTCAGCACTGAGTATATTTGCACCTTTTAACACAAAGCCATTGTGTTTATGAGTAGTTCATAAGATAATTGCATTAGAGACCTTTCCGTTCTGGTTCAAATGAAAACTAATACTTTGAAGTGTTACGATACACTTAATTTTCAAAGAATAAAGCATTAGTATAAATCAGTTAATTAATTAGCTTTTGCCTTTGACCTTGAATGGCTCGTACTGAGTGCCATGTATTCATCACGGAAATCAGGGACTTTTCATTTCTTATAAGTGTTAGTAGGGCTACTGGTTGGGTCTAGATGTTTTTTCTTGAGTTGTTCTTGTAGTGATAGTTCTGCTACGTGTTATCCCCCTTTGACTCCAAGGCATTTTCAAATTCTTTTTTGAAGAAGTTTCTTTTTTCTTTTCTCTTATAAAAGTTCTTCTATTTCTTTTTTTCCCTAAGATTTTAATTAATTAATTAATTTATTTTTGCTCACGCCAACACTTGAGACAGAGAGAGAGAGAGAGAGGGCGCCAGCGTGCACCAGCAGGGGGGCGGGGCAGAGGGAGAAGCAGACACCCCGCTGAGCAGGGAGCCCCATGCAGGACTCAATCCCAGAATCCTGGGATCATAACCTGAGCCAAAGCAAGATGCTTAACTGACTTACTTTTACAATAAAAGATTAATTGGCAATAGGCCTTCTGGCTCAACAGCTTGTCTTTTGTTCTCTTGCTCTATTATCTCTCCTGGCCCAAGTTCAAGCATCTCCTTTAACATCTACTTCTGTGATGTGTCCTGCCTTTGCAGGTAAGAACTCTAGGTGTCTGGTCTTAAGCCAAATATTCTTACCATAAGTAGAACTGTCCCCGTAAATTCTTTTGATTCTGTCCTTAAAGAAGCTCATCTTCAGCTTCCCTGGCTTATTGTGGATTACATATTGCAAGGGTTTAGGCAATGGATGAAGCATGAATATGTTCCAGGCATTTTGAAGGGAAATATACTCTGAGAATTGAATGGCGGGTATATATTTTTTTCTCCTGCAGAAATCACAAGAAATTTCTCAGTCATGTCCTTTCAGTGAGTTTGAGAAGTGAACACAATAAATACAAATGGAGTCATGGTCTATTTCATTGCTTTGAAATGTCTCTTTTTTTAAACACAGATTTGCAGCTTGAAATGTTGACAATCTAATATTTCCTCCTTTAATCTATAAATATAATGGGTTTTTGTAGCACTGTTCTAGTTCACAACTCAGAAATGGTTTAAAAGTGGATTACAGACCATTACATTTCCTGTATTATTTAAAATGTCATTTGTGATACAAATTTTACCTATTATGGCCACACTTCTAACTATGGTTTGTGTAGTAATATATCAATTACAGGTGTTTGCTAGAGTTAGCACGAGATTTCTGAGATTAGGAAAGCTTTTGTAGCTCAAACAGTGTGTCATTATGGGCATCATTAATAAGCTGTATTAGAAATGAAGGATGTTTCAGAGCGATGATTAGCTAATGACATTTGAGGCAAAGACTCTGTCTTCTGCATAGTGCATAGTGTGCATTCCTTTGTCTTTCCTAATCCCTAGTGAAAAATAAAACTTACTATGTAAAGATTGGTTGATGTTTTCTACTTTGTTTTTTTAAGGACATCTCCCCCCTCCCCCCTCCCATCCCCCCGCAGCTGATTAGTTTGGATATTGCTTATTTTAAAGTTTCTTTTTCCCCCCACCTGCCCCCAACCCCAGTCTGGTGTAGTTGCTACCTAAGTGTCGGAGACAAATGATGGATGGTTGCTCAGCTTCTTATAAATGCAGAATGTTTTAGTGCCTTTTCATACTTGACTTTCATCACTAGTGTTGATTGATGATACGTTATTTACCAGACATTGAAGGGCTAGTAGTTTATAACATTCAAGGTAAAATGTTCAAAGCAGTGTGCAATGCAGACATTTCCTTCTTGGGCAGGTTAATGGCCTATCAAAAGGGGAAAGATCTGTCTGTGCTGGGAATGTTTCATGTCTTCTGAAGCCAAGATCTACTTGTGGGGTATTCTTTTGATGATTGAGTTAGCAGATTTTCATCTTTTAATTGCCCTCAATTTCTTTAGAAGGGAAATTTGGATGATTGGTCGTTAATGGTCTACTTGCTGAAAATACCTATGCAAAACTTGTGGTTAGGAACCAGATCACTCCTTTGCTTTCCCTATTTTGCCAATATTGTTGGACATAACACCTAATCAGTGTTTGCACAGGAGATAAATTTGTATTGCTCGCACTATGGTGGCACAGGACATGCTTTCGTTTTCACCTTACTCCTCAGACTATTTAATACAATATGGGTATGTGGTAGAGAGCACAATGCCTACATGTTTGTGGCTCAGTGAATGACAGACAATGAATGACCTAAATTCTACTTTGTCATTTGCACTTTACCTTTCTATTTTGAGAAAATAAAAAAAAAATGGCATCAAACATCTTTTTAAAATATGATTTTTGGACTCTGGATTGAGCTTTATAAATTGTTTGTTTTTGGTTATACCATGGTTATACGATAGATGGACAGAGAGATGACTGTGAATCAAAGTAGGGAAAAGGAGAAAATATATGTATGTAGGTTGAAGTGATACACATCTTTTGATGGGATAAATGTTGTGAATAACAGCTTCAATGGCCTCTAGTTTGCTAATCTACCACTTTGAATTTCTTTATAATTTTCAGGTCATGTTTTATTTTTATGTTTCTTACAAGAACAAATTAATCGAGCATTAAAAAACATCAAACATTTTTGGATAATAACAGCACTTCAAATAATCCAGCATAGATTTTTTAAAGCAAAACAGCACAAATAAACCAGAATTTGCAGAAGTTTGACATGAAGGAATGAAATATTATTTGTTGATTTTTCAGCAAATTTCAGATTGATTTGTTTTGGGGGAGAAGACCCTTTTTCATAGTTGGAAGGGACATTTACTGGCACTTCTAAGAGTTTCCAACTAAGTGGGATTAAAATTTAATGTGCCACTTAACATACACAGATTAAGAGGTTGGAAAAATACTTACACACTGCAATACGAAGTTGTCATCAATTTCATGAAACAGGAAACTGAAGAAACTAACTTTTGTTCCGTTTTAAGGAAATCCAATCATAACATAATGATGCAACATTAAAGCAGCATTTTGGAAATAAATTGTCAGGTATGTAAGTTACAGGTTCAAAGGATGACTAAAGACTGAGAAACTTGCATATAGTGTATGAGAATTCATAACAAGTTCTAACAGCTTTGTTAATTGATTAAAAATACCTAATAAGTTTGCTGGAATCATTAATGGGCTCTTTTAAAGAAAAATTGGCAATAAAACAATAGCATTTGTTTAAACAGAAAAAAAAAATCCCCTGCATTCTTTCTTTTTGAAAAGAAATAGCCGCATTATGGGTGTTCTCATAGTTTTATGCTGAAACAAGGCACCTTTTCAAAACCGTCAAGTTCAATGTTTCAAAGACATGTTGGAGAATTAAGACAATGGGTGTGTAAATAAATGTGCTGATTGCGAAAAAACTGTTTCTAGTTTTGCTCAAGTGATTTTAGAGCATCTGAGGGGGTATGGTTTTAAAGTAAACCTCTAAGTCAACAATTTTCCTTTGGTTATAATGCATATACAAAGTGAACTTAAAATGTTCCTTTGCCTCAGTAAGAATTCTGCTCAATTCAGGACATAGTACTGTAGTTCAATCCCTATACTTTAAGTCTCTGAACAGAAGTTTAAAAACATTCCAGAAATGTTTCCATTGATGTAAGAGGTTCCAGCTTAAATTTAGTTACATTCAAAATAGAAGAAAATTAGGCTATCAGCCAAAGGTAGTGTTTAAAACACCGCTAGGGGCGCCTGACTGGCAAAGTTGGTGGAGCATGTGACTTGATTTGGGGGTTGTGAGTTCGAGCCTCACATTGGGTGTAGAGATTACTTAAAAATAAAATCTTTAAACAAATAAACACCAAGAACACCTGGGTGGCTCAGTCGGTTGAGCGTCTGACTTGGTTTCAGCTCAGGTCATGATCTCAGGGTTGTGAGATGGAGCCCCATGTTGGGCTCTGCACTCAGCAGGGATTCTGCTTGAGATCCTCTCTCTCCCTCTCCCTCTGCTCCTCTCCCCACTAGTGTGTGCTCTCTCTCTCAAATAAATAAATAAATAAATAAATAAATAAATAAATAAATAAAACACCAACTCTATTTCCAACATGATGTAAGTGAACTGAGTAGAAGTAAAAGGTCAGGTGACTTCCCTTTAACTTGCAATTTAATTGGTAAAATTAGATCAGTATACAAAACCATTAGAAAAATAAATGCATAAATAGTCTAGTGGTAGTTAAGTTTTAAAGAATAAATGTCAGATATTCTATTTTGTTGTATATCCTCTAGGAAGCTCAGATTTTATGTTTGGTCAATTCACTACCCTGTTGAATCTTTGACTTGACTTAAAAATTAAGCAAAAATAAATAAAACAAAAAACCTCTAAAAGACCCAAAGAGGACAAATCTGCCACCAACTGTTAAAAAAAAAACAACCAAAAACCGCACAACAACAATAACAATAAAAAACAAAGTATTCAAGTAGTCGTGGAACATTTTTTTAAAATTGAGAGTTTCTGGACATGTAATTAAATTTAACTTAATTTAAAAAATATATTTAAAAAGTAATCTCAGTGGGTAGGTTTTTTTTAAAAATTGAGGTGAAATTCACATAACATAAAATTAATCATTTTAATGTATACAATTTGGTGGCATATAGTTCATTCACAATGTTGTGCCACCAACCCTTCTATCCAGTTTTAAAACATTTATATCAGCCCCAAGGGAGACCCCATACTCACTAAGCAGTCCCTCTGGATGCTACACTTCTCACAGCCTGACAATGACTGATCTGTTGTCTGTCTCTTTGCATTTACCTAGTCCAGACATTTCATATAATTAGAATCATACATTGGGTGACCTTTTGTGTCTGGCTACTTTCACTTAGCATAATGTTTTCAAGGTTCATCAATGGAATAGCAGGTATCAGTACTTCTTTCGTTTTTATGGCTGAATAATATTCCCTTGTATGGATAAACCATATTTTGTGTATCCATTTGCCATTGATGACATTTGGGTTTTCCCCTCCTTTTAGTTACTGTGAATAGTGATGCTATGAAGATTCATGTACAAATACTTGTTTGGATGTCTGTTTTCAAGTCTCTTGGATACATACCTAGGAATGGAGTTTCCAGGTAATCTGGTAATTCTATGTTTAATTTTTGAAGGAAAAGTCAAGCTATTTTTTACAGCAGCTGCACCATCTTACATACCAATATTGTAGGAGGGCTCCAATTTTTCAACATTTCCACCAATACTTGGTATTTTTTTTTTTTTTTATTATAGAGTGTGGATATAAAGTGGTATCTTATTGTGGTTTTGATTTGTATTTCCCTGATGACCAATGATTATGACCATCATTTCATGTGTTGTTGGCCATTTGTGTTATCTTCTTTGGAGAAATGCCCATTCAAGTCCCTTTTCCATTTTTAAATTGGATAGTCTTTTTTTTATTGTTGAGTTGTAAGAGATCATTTTTTTCTTTTTAAATATATATTCTTAATATTAGATCTTTGTCAGATAGCTGACTTGCAAATATTTCCTTCTATTCTATACATTGTCTTTTTTACTTTCTTGATAGTGTCTTTTAATGCATAAAAGTTTTAATTTTGATGAAGTCCAGTTTATCTATTTTTTTCTGTAGTTGCTTTTGCTTTTGGTATCACAAATAAGAATCCATTACCAAATTTAAGATCATCAATATCCTTATGTTTTCTTCTAAGAGTCTTAGAGTTTTAGGTCTTATATTTTGGTCTTTGATCTATTTGAGTTAACTTATGCATATAGTCTAATGTAAGTGTCCAGGTTCATACTTTCGCATATAGATATCCAGTTGACTCAGCACTCTTTGTTGAAAAGATTATTCTTTCCCCATTGAATGGTCTTCATACCCTTGTCAAAAATCATTTGACTGTATATGCAAGGGTTTATTTCTGGGCTCTCTATTTTATTCCATTGGTTTCTATGTCTATTCTTACATCAGTACCACACTGTTTAGATTGCCCTATAACTTCGTAGTAAGTTTTGAAACCCAAATATGTGAGTCCTACTAATTTGCTCTGCTTCAGCAAGATTATTTTGGCCATTTGGGGTCCCTTGCAATCCATATGAATTTTAGGATCCATTCTTCTATTTCTGTAAAAAAAGATCATTGGGATTTTGACAGGAATTGCACTGAATCTATAGATTATTTTGGGAGTGTTGCCATCTTAATAATATTACATCCTTCAGTCCTTGAGCACAGGATGTCTTTCCATTGATTTAAGTATTCTTCTAATTTCTTTCAACATAGTTTTATAGTTTTCAGTGTACAAATCTTGTACCTTCTTGGTTAAATTTATTCCTAAGTATTTTATTATTTTTTATGCTATTGTAAATTGAACTTTTTTAAAATTTCATTTTACTTTGTTCATTGCTAGTCTATAGAGACACAACTATTTTTTTGTGTGAGTTTATCTTATATCCTGTAACTTTGCCAAATTTACTAGCTCTAATAGGTTTTTTGGCAGAATTCTTTAAGATTGTCTACATATGAGATCATGTCATTTGTAAGTAGAAATAGTTTTACTTCTTCCTTTACCATTTGGATCCCTTTTATTTCCTTTTCTTATCTAATTGCCCTGGCTAGAACTTTGAGTACAATGCTGAATAGAACTGGTAAAAACAGCATCTTGTTACTGATCTTAGGGGAAAGTTTTCAGTCTTTCACCACTGAGTATGATGTTAGCTGTGAGTTCTTCATAAACGCCCTTTATCAAGTCAAGGAAGCTTCCTTCTATTCTTTGTTTGTTGAATTTGTTTTATCACAAAAGGGTATTGGATTTTTTCAAGTGCTCTTTCTGCATCAATTGAAATGATCATGTGATTTCCACCCCTTATTCAATTAATGTGGTGTATTACTTTGAGTGCTCTTTGTATATTGAACTACCCTCATATCAATGGGATATATTCTACTAGGTCATGATATATAATCCTTTTAAATATGCTGCTGAATTCAGTTTGCTAGTATTCTGTTGTGGATTTTGCACTTATATTTATGAGGCATATTGATCTGTTGTTTTCTTTCTTTGGGATACCTTTGTCTGGCTTTGGTATCAGGGTAATGTTGACTTCATAGACTGATTTAGGATGTGTTCCTTCCTCTTCTACTTTTTGGAAGAATTTGAGAAAAATGTGCTAGTTCTTCTTTAAATATTTGGTAGCATTCACCAGTGAAGACATCTTTAGAATTTTACTTTTAAAAATGGGTAAATATTGAAAATTAAACCTAAGGTATCAAAATTTAGATGGAAATGTTTAGATTTGGCAATAAAAAATTTGTAAATACAAAATATGTCTGCCAAAATAAGGATCCATACCACTTCCAAAATTATATATTTAGAAAAATTAAAAAGGGGGGGATAAAATGATTTTTTATACCATATCCAAAATATGGATAAAACTTAACTTCAGTTAGGTAAACTCTACATGTATAAAATATGTTGAAAGGCAATTACCCAAATAAATAGGAATATAACTCAAAAATGAGTGTTATAATGTATTAAGACTCTCACTTTGATTCTTCATTTCACTTATCCATACACAAATAATCAGAGTTACTCTTAGTTGGGAATTCATTTAAACTAGAAAGAGGAGAATATCTCTAAATAATTTAACAATTTCATTTTCTTTCCTAGGTTCATTATTTTTTCAAGCTAATCTTTAAAAAATACTTTTAAAAACTTACACATATATAGATATTAGCAATAAATATAATAGTTGGCCATTCAGTTATACAACTAACTGGATTTGAAAATATTAAGCCATGGTTTATACATCACTATCTCCTAGATACCTGAATTGACATTGTCATCATCATAAATATTAGTTCCAGAAACTGTAGATCAGAGAATGTGCTTGGAAAGACACATAGGAAGTAATGTCTTTCAAATTTTTGAGTGATGATGATGAACAGCCATAAGAATAACAAAATTGAATATCAATTTGTTTTTGAGTGAGTGGAAATGATATTAATGTTTAGCTGGTTCCTGTCAGCATTAAAGAGATAGATAAGCACAGACCAAATTCAAAGGCAGGAAGTTGGTAATTTTGCTACCTCTTTAAATAAGTAGGGCGCCTGGGTGGCTCAGTTGGTTAAGCGACTGCCTTCGGTTCAGGTCATGATCCTGGAGTCCCTGGATCGAGTCCCGCATCAGGCTCCCTGCTAGGCAGGGAGTCTGCTTCTCCCTCTGACCCTCCCCCCTCTCATGTGCTCTCTCTCTTTCTCTCACTCTCTCAAATAAATGAATAAATAAAATCTTAAATAAATAAAAAAATAAATAAGTATACCGTACAAAAAGCATTATTTGCCTGCTTGAAATTTCAGAAATGTAAACATTTTGAATTGGCATAATGTTTGAGTTATTAGCAAACCTTTCAGAAGAAAAAGTTTATAAATAACTTCTGGGTGAATCATTCCAGCTTGTCTCAAGGTAAAGGATTTGTATCAGAAGTCTTGACTCACTCTGACATTTTATGTGGTTTTCTATTATTAAAACAACTCTAACGGTCTTTCATGCATTCTTTTCAGGATGTTACTTAATAGTATCATATGTCAGACCCTGGACTTGGAGCTGCTTATAGGTTGAGTTCACATATGATTTTGAATGGCTGGCATATATACAGTAAGTGTTTGACAAATACTTATTGAACGAATAATCTTATTGTGAAGAAGCAGCATGAACTGGGAAGGACATGGTTTTCTGGTTCTCAAAGTTTAACGACATACCACAAAGTGTGACTATTTAGATCTGCAATCTTAACTTACTTAATCTTCAGTTTTCCTGAATTAAGGTGTTGGGCTGGCATATTTCTTAAGTCCTTTTTACCTCCTATGTGTCATGACATGGGTCCAAGACTAAATTTGTGAGTACCTTTTCAACTGAACTCCATTTTCAATGTCTTACATTAAATCTTGTAAGAGAAGCCATTGGGTGGTCTTATGACATCACTTGAATTTTTTTTCTTTACCTGAAATGCTATAAATGTAGTTGGAATTAGTCAGCACCTACAAATACAGGGATTATACTCAGACATTTTTCTAAGTATAATACATGGTTTCCACTCTGAAGGAACTTGTAATCGAGGGTAGAAAACAGAAATATGTAAAAAATGATGTAACAGACACAAGGAAACTTGGGGTGAGATGGACAATCCTTTATAATGACTTTGCTGGGAATCTAGATTTAGTTGAAACTTGAAATAAGTATATGTAGTGATGAAGAAGGGAACAGCAGAAGCTAGAAAAATAGAAACCCATGTGAAAAGGAATAAGAAAACCCTGTATTTTATTTTATTATTTTTTAAAAAAATAATTTATTTGAGAGTGAGAGAGAGCACACAGAGGGAGGGGCAGAGAAGGAGAGAATCTCAAGCAGATTCCATGCCAAGCAGGGAGCCTACATGGGGCTGACATGGGCTGACACAGGGTGACATGGAGTGACATGGGGTGACACAAGTCTCAGTCTCATGACCCGGAGATCACAACCTGAGCTGAAATCAAGAGTCAGATGCTGAACTAACAGCTACCCAGGTGACCCCAAACCCTGTATTTTATTTATTTTTATTTTTATTTTTTTTTAAAGAGCATACCACTATTCTCAGAATCCATTCTAAACTTTTGTTTTTCTTCTCTAAGCTTTCTGCAGATAAAATGTGTGACAACCTCTAGGGCTGTCTTTCTCAGATTTGGGTCATATTGAAGTACATCGATGATTTTCGTCTTTCAACTTTTTTCCCACCATGTATGTAATGTTTTCCTATGTAGTCTTCTATGTAGTGAAGGTTTTTCCTTTAATTCATTTACTATTTTTACTTAAGCAAATGAACTTTAGTAGTTTGTATAGAAACCCAAATCATTACATACGGATGGCATTATTAAAATAGTTCCAATGAAAATAAAATGCTATTTAGTTCTGTGTACTGTTGCCTTCTTGAAGCTTCTGCCCCTGGGTCTTGTTCTTCTCTTTTTAAAATGGAAACTTAGCACAAAGTTAAAGAGTTTGGTAAAAATGTACTGTTCCCAAGTGGAGACTTCCTCCTTGAAGAATTCAGAAGTAGTGAGAAGAGTTAAAAAGAATGGAAAGAGAGTAACTCTATGGCCACAGTCTTAGGATCAGGTGGCTTTGTTTACACATTTCCTTCTGAAAGGAAGACATTGTGCTTATCTGCTGGGATGCTGGAGGAAGCATTGTTAATAATGTTTCCATAACTTCTGTCAGATGTTAAACTTGAAGAGATATTCTGTGGGTTTAGGGATTCACAGACTGAAAATAGGCATGAAGACATCTAGCAGTCAGATTTTCCAAGTTGTTGAGTTATAATTACATTGGATTCTCTACGGGAAGCTAAGTAAAATAGGAAAATATACTGTTTAAATTCTTCTTCTTTTTCTCTTGTCACCCGTGGTGAATTTTTCCAGTAATAAAATCAATTGACTTTCCTTTATGACAGTCCCAGAGGTCAGGAAATAAATATAGGAAAACTGGGAATTGAATATGATGTATAATACTTGGAGCTCACAGGTAGCAGTGATAGAAATTTGGGATTTTAAAAAATATCATTTAAAAAAATTTTAAATTTTTTCTAGGAAAAATTATACACACTGGTAGGTCATAAATAAAATATTTCAAGTACACATACTAGCCCCTGATGAGTGAGACTCTCTGCTCAGAGGCAGTTGTTATTCTTGTTTAACACTAAGAATCCCCATCTGTGCACTTGAATTCAAGTTGAAGTTCAATGATATAACCAATATCATCATTGTTACAGAATATCCTAAAATATTATCTTATTTCCAGAATTTGTCTTTCAATTCAACCAATATTTGAGTATTGTATACAAATAAAATATTTGCCAAATGACAGTGGGGAATTCAAAATGTGTGGGACACAATTCCTGTCTTCTAGGAGCTTATGATCTAAAACCATAGTAAACTGTAGCAGAGAAGGATAGCATGATGAGGGCAAAGTCGTGTTGTGAGGATATAAAATAAGAAAGGAGCACATGGATAAATCAGGTGGCTTCATGGAGAAGATAGCATCTGATGTGGGCTGTGAAGAAAGAGTGGGCTTTTGGCAGAAAATGAAGGAGAATGTAGGGCATTTATTTAGTGGGTATCTGTGACAGGGACACAAACGGTAACACCACTGGGAAAGCTTGGTGTGCATTTGGTGGTTAGTGACAAGTCCAGGCTTATTGGAATAGAGCGGAACAGGGAGATTGAAAATGAGAAGAATAGGGACGCTTGGGTGGCTCAGTCGGTTAAGCATCTGCCTTCTGCTCAGGTCCTGATCCCAGGGTCCTGGGATCGGGCTCCCTGCTCAGGGGGGAGTCTGCTTCTCCTCCTCCTTCCTGCTTGTGCTCTCTCTCACTATCTCTGTCTCCCTCAAATAAATAAGAAAAATATTAAAAAAATAAATAAAATGAGAAGAATAAGCTGGGATAAAGTGAAATAAGCAAACACAGATTCATAACTAACATAGAACACAGCCATTCACAGAATTCAGTTTGGCTCTAATGTGAAGGGCCGACCCAAGTGATGACTGCAGTATTAGAGAAGGCTCACATGGTCCTTTCGCCCCCACAGAAGGGCTTATATGTGGGCAGTTGAAATAATAATTACTGCTTGTTGAATGCACATCCAGAGCCAGGCATGATACTAGGTGCCTCACATACATTATAAGGTTTAATTTTTACTATAATCCTGCGACATACCTGCATCTTTCTTTTTACAGCCAAAGAAACAGAGCCTCTTAAAAGACTTGAAGTTAAGAGGAAACAATTTGTATCAGTCAGCAAGACACTTACTTTAGTGTATTACCCAGGTATCTTTGAGAAAGAGTGAGCTCATAAACATTTTGTAGCTACTTGTCGAGTCACAGAATGTCTCCCATATGAGATTCCTAAGTGCTTCTTCCAATCTATAATGTTTGGTAATGAAATGTAAATGACAACAGCAACAACAACAATAAAAGGGCCCAGGGCCATTTAATAACCATTGCTAATAACAAATTACAAGTGTTTTCCAAAGAAAGCAGCTTATTAAGAATTGCAGTCACACTTGATATGGTCATCAGCCATTTTTCAAAATGCCACATTTCAAGCAGAGCTATTAATAATCCCATTTCTTGGGTATTTCAATCTCATTTCACTATGCGAAATTGCTAAGAGACATACATTTATCACATATGTTCCATAATATTACTTGTTTGGCATTACTTCCCTCAGTACATCGTATTTTTGTTAACACGATCAATGTGAGAGTTTTCTCTAGAGAAGACAACTAATCCCCTTGCCTCGTTTGAAGTGGGTGACTTAAAGCCATTTACAAAAATCCCTCTGATTACTTTTCTTTCCCCATCCTCCTTCCTTATCCTCAGACCCTTTTATAAATAAACTTGTTTCTTCATGTCTGTGCCCTCAGAACATGAATGCTTATTGGAACATCAGATTTAGTTAGTAGCTGTTTATATTAATGAACGAGGTGACCTTGGTTTGGTCTGGACTCAAAAATTATTTTGAACCTGAGCTGAGGAGAGACTGGAAAACTGCTCATTAAATTATAAAAAATGGTTTTGCTTTCTGAGAGGAGTATTATTCAGGGTTCTCCAGAAAAACAGAACCAATAGGCTGTGTGTGTGTGTGTGTGTGTGTGTATGTACATATATAATTTATTTTAAGGAATTGGTTCCGGTGATTGTGAAAGTTTCGCAAGTCCAAAATCTGGTGGGGGTGACTGGCAGGCTGGAGGCCTAGAAAAGAGTTTCAGTTTGTGTCCAAAGGCAGTCTGTTGGCGAATTCTCTCTTGCTCAGAGGAAGTCAAACTTTTGTTTTATCCAGGCCTTCAACTGATTTGATGACACCCACCTGCATTATGGATGGCCATCTACTTTACTCAAAGTCTGCTGATTTAAATGAAAATCTCCTTTGAAATCCCCCTCACAGACACATTCAGAATAATGTTTGACCCACTATCAGGGCACTGTATCCCAACCAAATTGACACATAAAATTAATCATCACGAGGAGGAATCTATCTCTGAGGGATATTTTCTTCTTACCCTAGAAAACCATTTTACAGTTATAACTAGAGAAGATTCTGGTCTGGAATGGAGAGGTCTGAAGTTATGGCCGCAGGAAACTAAACTGCTCTGAATTCTTTTGTTAAAGGTCATCTCTGTAGCTTTTGCTTCCTTCTGAGAACTGTTTTCAAAATCTAGATTTAGGCAGTCATACGTATTTTCACTATTGCTCTTTCTTGGAAGGGCTGTGTGTGGGTTATCTGTCTAGCTAAGGTACTTGTTGATAGTCTAGATGCTGTGCAAAGAGGGAATGAGTGGTGGACTGGGCCTGTGCAGTCTTCCTGAGTCATCCTTCGAGTTACTTTCCCCCGTTATTGTGGAAACTTCAGCAGATCCCCTTACACATGACAGCCCCCTTGTCTGTGTTGCTCTGGAAGATTAAGATGGAAGAGTCCATGTGAAAGCTCTTTCTCCCACGAAATGATACCTGGTACATGTTATGGGTTGAATGTCTGTGTTCCTCCAAAATTCATATGTCGAAATTCTAACTCCCAATGTATTGTTACTAAGAGATGAGGCCTTTGGGAGGCAGTGCCTTAATCAGTGCCAGTCCTAATGGAAGGGCAGGGAGAGGACAGGCTGCGATGCCCTTAGCATTAAGGGCCAGACTCAGAGAATTGCTGAATCAGGCCCCGCAGGTCCTGCAGCTGTGATCACTTTTCCTAGAGGAAGCCTGATCTCTTGGGAGTCCTACAGGTGGCAGGGGGGTCCTGGGATTACAAATACCCAGATGCCCTGGGAGCTAGAGGGCACTTATCCCAGACTCATCCATAGAAGCGTGACTCCCACCACCTATCACGAAAACACCAATGCTCATGGATGCCTCACCTCTTCCCTGCCTCAGCCATCTTGCCCCAGAGGCCAGGCTGGGTGTGAAAGAATGAGCTCTGGCCTAAAGGTTACATAGGGGAGGGACTTCTAGAATCCAGAACAAGGAGGGAAATACTCATGAGCAGGCACAAGTCTATAGCCTTCCAGGAGGCAGTAGGACCTGGTAGCAAAGCATTCAGGCTTCTGGTGCAGAATCCTGGGGCCCAATCCAATGTCTGCCAATGTCCAAGGCTGTAGCAATTCTAAGGTCCTGTTCCATTATCCTCAGGGCCACTTGTTGATTTTTGCTTTTGTTATTTGTGCTTTTTGTATATACACAAAATCATTGCCAAGATTGATGTCAAAGGGATTTTTTCCTCTGTTTTCTTCTAGAAGTTCTATGGTTTCAGAAGTTCTTCTGTTTAAGTTCTTCATCCATTTGGAGTTAAATTTTGTAAATGATGTGAGATAGGGGTCCGGTTTCATATTTTGCATGTAGATACCCAGTTTTCCCTGATCATTTACTGAAGAAACTGTCCTTTCCCCATTGTGTGTTCTTGGCCCCCCTGTCATGCATTAGTTGACCCTATATATATAGATTTATTTCTGGGTTCTTGATTTTGTTCCTTTGGTCTATGTGCCTATTTTTATGCCAGTACCATACTGTTTTGATTGTCATGGCTTTGTAATATAGTTTGAAATTAGGCCAACTTGTTTTTGTTAAAGTCACAAGTTTGAGAAATGGTTAATCTGAACCAGGCTATCATTTTGGGAAGACCAAGTGAAGAGCATATGGTTGAGAATAGAATGATCCCTTTGGTGTTGGCCTTTGTGAATCCTAGCCCCACAGAGTACACCCAGTTGAGCTGTCATATTCTCTTGAACTTGTTTTTATGGCACTGACATCAGAGTATCCTTAAGTTAATGAATACCTCTGATTCATCAGCATCTGGGTTTAATCCTCTGATGTTGGATCAACTGTAGATTTTACTGGGAAGTCTGCTATGCACAAACAAGTGAGAAAATAGGCACCCCAATGTCAGTAACAGCCTGTCCTCTGAAATTACATGCTTGCCTACCAAAGCAAAACTCCCATTTCTCAGGGATACTGTTAGTTCAGAAGGGAAACTTGCTGGGGCTGAGAGATATGGCCATTGTGTGTGTGTGTGTGTGTGTGTGTGTATCATCAGCAACTCTTATCAGAACATCAGAGACAGTGTTTTCTTAAGGAATAAAACAAATGATGGTTTTTTAAAAAACTACTTAATGTCATTTTTTTTCCCCCTATCCTCTGGTGCATCTCCTGAATCTAAAAATCACAAACACCTTTTCTTAAGACTTTTGGCTTGTTACCCCAATAAGAACTGAAAGGTCTGGGCTGTCATTATTTTCAATTTGGAGGCAAATGTCAGCCTCTTTTCTCTTATGAGAAAAAATGTATAACGTGGAAAGGAGTTTCACTTTGGCGTTCACTTTATCTTAACTTAAACCGAAGGGCTTTTGTGACGATTACTGAATTGATGTTTTCAAATTCTTTGGCATCCTCAGATGAAAGTACAAAGGGTTATTTTTACTATTATGGTGGTGTTATAGTAAACAAACTGCTTAGGCATTTTCAAGTTTCAATCCTTCCTGCCTCTAATAGAGCAGTTGTGGTTAAAATGACACATGTTCTTCTCAGTTGTGGGGTTGTGAGACTATTTTGAAATATGTAAGATTTTAAATGTTAATTATACATGCATATAATGCCTTGTTAAGTTCTGAATGTATTTCATACTTTGGAAGGAGAAGTAAAGTAAATATTCTATGATTCAACAGAGCATCTTTTTGGCCATTGCTCTAACTGAATCTAAGATGAGATGTTCTGTAACACTGAACTTACTATAATTCTGAAATGAGAATTCCAAGAGTGTGGAATTATTCCATTCTGTGATGCCTCCAACACTCCAAGTTTCCTTGATGTATCAAGCTCATGATAGGAAGGAATAAAAAAACACCAAAAACTCAGAAAACCAAAAGGTAGCTTAAGAAAATTATGTGCATTTCATCTTTTAAAGCCTTTAAACTTTGGAGTTGAGGAAACTCACTTTGTCTTGTCTTTTAAAGATATGTTAAATAGTCACCTTGACTCATTCAATGGACCTTGAACATATTATGCTAAGTGAGATAAGTCAGACAGAGAAAGACAAGTACTGTATGATATTATATGTGGAATCTAAAACAGCCAAACTCTTAAAACAGAAAGCAAAATGGTGGTTACCAAAGGTGAGGGATGGGGGGATAGGACAGGTGTTTGAGAGTAAAAACTTGCAATGAGTAATAAATAAGCACTAGAGATCGAATGCACAGTATAGGGAATATAGACAACAATATTGTGTTATAATCATCACACCTGCTAAGAGACTAGAACTCACTGCTTCTAACCATTAAAAAGAAAGGATCATTGTGTAATGTGATAGACAGTGGTGCTAATTATTACTACATGACAATCATATTATTATATATAATACACAGTTTAACATGTTGTACATCTTAAATTTGTAGAATGTTATATCTTAAATATATTTCAATGAAAAATTTAAAGTGGAGCAATAAAAAAAAAAGCAAGAAAGCAACACATCCTTCATGTAAGAGATACAGCAGAGACTTCAAAGGGTAAAATGACAAATGCCCAGTACCACCATCTAAACTGAGATGTAGGCAAACAATGGACCAAAACTGTTTCTGCTGACATTATTCCACAGCTCAGCCCAAAATATGAAAAAGAAGTTGTTGGAAAAAAAGTCACATCTTTTCGCTCTGAATTGGCGTTGATATGGATATGCTTCTGCCAAGAATCTGGCATACTACCGACCTTGTAGGTAGTTTTCACTACCAAGAAAATAGTTACATACATAAAATAATTATTAAAAATTAAAACACCATATAATTTAGAATCAGCAATCTTTATATTATTCCAACCTTTTTACTCTAAATGGGATAAGATTTCAGAGAAAGATATACTCAAGGGGGTGGGAATAGTGTTTATGACCCAAGTTTCAAAAGTGATGCAGGAGCATTAGGAATATAGTATCTAGGTTGTATGACCTGATGTGTCTGAAAAGTTTCAACAATATCAATTTAGATTTTATCTCAGAGGAAAGACCTGACTTTTTCAATGGAGAAAAATACTTTTTTATAGGAATAGTTTTTGAAGGTTATGGATATTTCATAAGATGAGAAACTGGCCAGATCATTCACACTAAAGATGCTGACTCAGTTGACAAAAGTGTAATGAGTTCCTGTTAGGTACAGGGGAGAGCTAGATCATTGGAGTATATAAAAATGCACCTGCTGGCAAAAGCAGATAATCCAGGGACTAATAAAGGTAGCTAATGATGTTACAAATTAACTTATGATACATGCAAATGAGAGGCCATTGAATCATAAAAGACATGATAGAAATTCCAATGGAGATATTTGTCAAGATTCAACAAAGTTTCTGAGAGCTGCAGTACGTAGAAAACTTTTTTTTTAAAGATTTATTTATTTATTTATTTATTTATTTATTTATTTATTTAAGACAGAGAGAATGAGAGAGAGAGAGCATATGAGAGGGGGGAGGGTCAGAGGGAGAAGCAGGCTCCCTGCCGAGCAGGGAGCCCGATGCGGGACTCGATCCCGGGACTCCAGGATCATGACCTGAGCTGAAGGCAGTCGCTTAACCAACTGAGCCACCCAGGCACCCCGTAGAAAACTGTTTTATTCTGAAAATCTACCACCTTGACTATTTCCATGAAATTTAAAAGCTATGTTTATAAATGAATCTGTGGACCTGGGAATAAAAACTAAGAATATTAAGAAACCCCTGGTTATGGTGGGAAATGTCTAAGTCCTTAGGATAAAAAAAAAAAAAAAAGTTTGGAAAATTTGAGTTCAACATCTATTTTTGGCATATTTAAGGGTAGGAGTTGAAACTTAAGTCCTAAAAAGTAAGTCCATTGCTGTGTAGTGTACCTTCTTTTTGTCCCTTCACTCACCACCCTTCTCCACCCTGCTCTGGGCTCTGGAGGTTGACCTCTAGGCTTCACATCAATGGGTCTTTCTCATCTTCAGGCTATGTGTTGGGTGCAACCTACAGAGCCATGGGAAGGTATGTAGTAAGCCGACTGCATTTCTTCTACAAAGCTCTCTTGCATACAAGAGTGCTCACTCACTCTCTGTCTCCCTGTCTCTCTCTCTTTCCCTCTCTCTCAGGGTTCTGCTCCTTCTTGTTCCCGCTCAAGGCCTAGAGTGGTAACTGTACTTCACCATTCCTCTCTCCAGAATAGTGCTCTTACAGTGTCCTATAAACCTGCCTTCACCTTATAAATAGTCCCTTTATTATACTTTTGGCAAATTTCTTGCCTCCACCACTATCTGATACAATCTTCAACCACAAAACTCAAACCACGTGGCCAGTGAGTTTGTCATGGATCCATTGACCTTCAGGTGTTGGTGCACTACTTATTTGCAAGATAATTAGAAAATGTGTCCCCACTGTGGTATTGGGGAAGAAAAACATTTATTGTTCAAAAGAGTGTAATTCTGACATGGTTTTTAAAACTAAATTAAGATTTTTGATAAAAGCCATAGTCATATGGTCTCACGTACTATTTATTTCCAATTTTAAAAGCACTTTGAATACACCTATATTTCATGGTTCGGCTGAATTCAGGAAAAGCAAATACTTGTATGAGAAAATGACTTGAATCAAAGAAGCTGTGGGTAGTTGTGAAGAAAGGGAAATTAATCTCTTTCTCCAAATACAAACATTGGCAGTATATCTACACTATATAATTTTGATCTGGAGATATTGAACACATGGTCAAAATAATTCCATGCAAAATGATTATGGGGATATTCTTCATGTAGCCATTGGTCTGGAAAAGACTTTGGAAAGTAGGATACACTTAGGCATTCCAGACACATTTATAGAATTTTAGAGTTTGCTAAGAGCTTAGAAAATATTATACACTCTGTTGGTCTGATGTGATATTACATCCAAGGTAATTAGGTTTGTTATGTTCGATACAAGAAAGACTTTCTGACACTACTCAACTGAAAATCTTAAATTTTCACTCAATGCCCGTTTAATTCTATGACACTGCAATATAGATTTACGTGAGTATCACATATGTACGTATTTCTTTTTTTTTTTTTTTAAAGATTTTATTTATTTATTTGACAGAGAGACAGCGAGAACAGGAACACAGCAGGGGGGGTGGGAGACGGAGAAGCAGGCTTCCCGCAGAGCAGGGAGCCCGATGCAGGGCTCGATCCCAGGACCCTGGGACCATGACCTGAGCCGAAGGCAGACGTTTAACGACTGAGCCACCCAGGCGCCCCTGTACGTATTTCTTATTTTGAATAGGAACATGGTTTTAGTCTAGTTTTCATCATATTTTTATTGTAGAAAAAAAGTTCACACTGCTCTCTGTTCATAGCACTGTTGCTTCTCAGCAAATGCAAATTTACCTTCTCATGCCCTCCTTTTTAGAGGGAATTCAGCTGCATTTTTCTACTGAAATTGGGACTGTCATGGAAACAAAATACTTTTCTTCTACCGTATATCAAAATGAGGGCTGAGGTTGTCTAGAACTAAAGTAAGTGGGTATGATTTCTCTGGTGTCCGGAACTGTACACATTCTTGTTTTTTTCTTCTGTGGTATGGAAACAGAGAATATGTGTATCTTGTCAATGTCCACTCTTCAGTAAGTATTATACTTAGACCCACTACTGCGCTGGCCATGAGACTATTCTTCCCTTGCCTGGAATTCTCCTTCCCCTTCTACCAGCTCCCGTATCTCAGTCTAGCAAACCCAACCTGATGTCCTTGCACACAGAATTTGTCATTTGCTGCCTCGCCTCTGTATGTGCTCCGTATTTCTCTTTTGGCACGTATCATACCGTGTTTTTTTATATGTCTGTTTCTGGACCATACTGTGTTCTTTGTGGGACTGAGCCTTGTCTTTGATGATCAGCAAAGTCCTTAGAGAGTCAGGAGTAAGCATGAATGCTAAGCTATTCAACACTCTTCTGCTTCTCACTTATTTGCAGAGAAAATAGAATAAAATAACTTTTCCTGGGTTTGTGAGAACCAGTAATGTAACTTGACTATAGTTCTTTTCTACAGTGTAAGCTGAGGGAGAGAAACTATGTCTTCCTTGTGATTGTAGCCCCAGACAATTGTACGTCCATTAAGGATCAGCGAATATTTGTTAACTAAATTAAGTAGAAACAAAAACCCACAAACCTTTACCATGTATCTTGCTTCGTGATCTAAAATCCATCAAATTTCCCACGGAAAAACCCAGCTCTTAGCCATTTGCCGACTTGTTATTTCATTCAAGCTTGTAAGCCTTTCCCCAGGGACAGGTTCACTTTCCCTTTAATATATTTCTCATTTCCTAGTGAATAAAAAGGAGGGGTGTGTGTGTGTGTGTGTGTGTGTGTGTGTGGTGTGTATACACACAGTTTATCAGAAAGGAGAAACTCTCCTCCCTTGATCACACTGAGTTCACGCACAGCCCCCGACAGCCACAGAAGCAATTGACATGTGATTCTTGGAAATGGAGGCGCGGGGAGGGCGGTCCTCGCACCTTCTGTAGCTCTCTCCTTACGCAGAGCATCCTAGTGCACCTGCTGGCCTGCTAGCTGGCGAGTTGCTTTTTCCTCTGGTCGAAATACTGCCTTCCTTCCTGCCTCCGGGTTGGAAGGCGGGGCTGGGGACACAGAGTTTGTTCTTCAATTTATGAACTGTGCGTGTGAGACACCGAAGCGCTGTGCTTCTTCCATGGCTATTATAGATATGGGCAAAATAATCATCCTTTTTATCATCCCGCAGCCCATAAAATGAATACCTTTTAATGGTGTGGACATAATTAAAGGAAATATTAAGTTAATTGGACAGACACTGAGTAAGGTCTCAGCAGGAACTGAGTGCATCGTTTTCACTCTCAGATTGTATTTCAGATGACTATTGCTGAGGGAACTCCCAAATACATTCTTGACAAATACGGTTTCTATTTCTTTCTTTCTTTTCCTCTTTCTTTTTCTCCCTTCCTTCCTTCCTTCCTTCCTTCCTTCTTTTTCTTTCTTTCTTTCTTTCTTTCTTTCTTTCTTTCTTTCTTTCTTTCTTTCTTTCTTTCTTTCTTTCTTTCTTTCTTTCTTTCTTTCTTTCTTCCTTCCTTCCTTCCTTCCTTCCTTCCTTCCTTTCTTCCTTTCTTCTTTCTTTCTTCCTTCCTTCCTTCCTTCCTTCCTTCCTTCCTTCCTTCCTTCCGTCCTTCCTTTCTTTCTTTCTTTCTTTCTTTCTTTCTTTCTTCTTTTCTTTTCTTTCTTTCCATTCTTTCTTCCTTCCTTTCTTTCCTTCTCTCTTTCTTTCTTTCAGTTCTCCACTGGGCCTCAGCAATTACATTAAAAATGCTCTTTGAGCCTCCCCATAATTTTTCCTGTGGCCTCACTGATAAAAGTTTGTTTTTTTGCAAGGTTGCAATGCTTGGAACCAGGACTAAGGATGATGGCTAGTAAATTCCAAGTCTTCTCATGTGTTTGCTTCAAAGCAGGCTTATATTTTCTTAGTATCTTTTATTAGTGGATCAGTCACCAATAAAATAAAAGTAGATAATTCTGACCAAATTAATAGCCATTTTTCATAGCATATCTGAAATTGTCCTTTATAGATAAAGTGTAATAGGCACTTAAAATAATCTCTTGAAACTCTTTCTTCAAAAATATTTTTTTTTGGTCAAGTCTTACATTATCTTTCCTTTTTAAATGTCTGGATCATGTATCATAGAGAACATAAATTCCCTCTCCAGTGACTGCTATGTTCATGCTTCTCATTTTATTTTATTCATTCTATTTTATGGATTTTGCAAAGCTGACTTTCAGTTAACCTAATGCTCCCTGAGGCTAAACTTGTGATTGAAAATTATCTGATGCTTTGAACTCTGGATACTCTAGTGCATATAGACCCATCTAAGGTTTTAGGTGACTCAGAGCTGGAAGTGCAGCTTTCAGAATTGATGCCAGTCACCAGCTGCTGGCCCCACAGGGTGCACTGGTGGCTGAGACTTTAACAATATTTCCTGAAGCTCAGTGATGGTGCTAAGAATTCCTCATCCCCGGCCAAGGTTACACTGGAGACACAGCTCTAGGAGCACGTGGTCCATTTCAACCTTTTCATCATTTGGTGAGCAATTCATGGAAGACCTCACACCAACACCCACAGACTCCTTTTTCTCTTAACCTTTAATTGTGATCATTGAGCCAATCCTGGAATATCCACTTCACACCCCTCCCCCACCCCCCATCAATCCTCTTTGTTCTTGCACCAAGCTTAAAAGCTTGAGAGATTTCCAGACCTATGTAGATTGATTGGAACCAGCAGCTCTGTCTTCCTCCCTCCATAAGTAATTTGTAATCCTATTTCACTGCAAAGACGGATGTCATCTCTGGAAACTCTACTTTTCCTAATTTCCCCTGAAATATATATCGCTAGGTCTTACCTTTATTCTGAGTTTTATCCCTGCTACTGAATCAATGATGCTCTGTTGTCACTTCAAACTCAAACTCATGTACAAATTCAAACTCAAAACTCATGTCACTACAAACACAAACTCCCATTTTAAAACAATGTATATGACATAACATATAGGTACAGGAGCCCATAATTTGCAGTTGGAACATTTGAGTTTGGGACCTGGTTCAACTTCTTGTAAATTTAGGTGATAAATTTGAAATGTGACAGGCATTACTAGTATTACATGTGTTATAATATTTTTGTAAGTTTTTCCTCTTCCTTTTTATTCTCCCTGTCAGTGTCTAGGTCATCTATTCATGGAAATCCCAGACATAGCATTGCGAAAGACAGCTTTGATAAACTACTTTCCCAGAGTCAAGCTCCTTGGTGTGATGCCTAAGAACTACCTTATACTTACTCAAAGATGTGTTTTCAGATCTTCACGTTTTCTTTAAATTCTAGCAGATCTGCTACCTCCTGAACCCAATAGAGGCCTATGAAAACTGCCCAATTACATACCACTCTCCTTCTCTTTGCCTTGCTTACTCCAATCTATTACTCAAGCCCCAGCTGACCATGATTTCCCATATATCAACCTATTAATTTCATTTAATACCTATTTGAAACAATCACACTAGGATTTTGCCTTGTTCTTTGTCTAGAGGCCTGAATTACATTATTACTATGATTATTATTTTGTAGTCCCCTGCTTGACAATTTATGCCAAAGAAAGACTTTATTTCCTTTGCCTTGGTTTTCTGATACATAAAATGAGGAACATTTATTTTTCTCTTCATAGGTCTTTATGGGATTTTATAGGTTAATTAAAGCATTCTGAAAAACTTGAATAAAGATTAATAAAGATCTATATTTTTATATTTGCCTGTCAGTTTTGTTCCTCTGTTTATTACTAGTATTTATATCAAACTGTTTTTGAGAAATTTATTTTTTCCCAGGTTTTAAACATCAGTTCATAAATGAAAGGTCAAACTGTGACCAGTTGCCATTGTGGGTATAGAGGGAGCAAAACAGAAACACACATATATGTTTATGTGCATTTCTTAAATATACTAAAGAAGAAAGGAAGGAAGGAAGGAAGGAAAGAAGGAAAGGAAGAAGGGAAAAATAAAGAAAACAAGAAAAGGAAAGAAAAAAAAGAAGAAATTCTATAAGGCAAATGACTAGGAATCTGCTACTAAGTTTTTGTTGAGCTCATTTACTTAAACTTTGATTTAAAGATAGACGACTTTATATAGAACCGCATAGGATCCAGAAAACAAATTGCATCTTCACTACTGGAAGCAAGTGGATACAGAAATCCCTCTTTATCTATGGTCTTGCTTTCCACAGTTTCTGTTTTCAAGAGGTCCGTCAGAGCCCAGAGGCAGATGACCCTTCTGATGAATCAACAGAAGGTCAATAGTTGCCTAACATTACGTCACCGCACCTACGCCATTCACCTCACCTCATCTCATGTAGCCATTTCACCACCTTGCCTTATCGCGGGAAGGTTGAGTACAGTACAATAAGATATCTTAAGGGAGAGAGACTCCATATTCACATAACTTTTGTTACAGTTTGTTTAATAGTTGTATTTTATTATTAGTTGTTATCCTTAATCTCTTACTATGCCTAATTCGTAAGTTGAACTTTACCGTAGGTATGTATGTGTAGGAAAATGCATAGCCTACATATGGTTCTGAACTCTTGGTAGTTTCAAGCATCCACTGGGTGTCTTGGAATGTATCCCCCACTGATAAGGGGGGACTGCTATGCTGTGGCATCTGTCTGTTCTAATATGGTCTTGAAAGAAAGAGTAACTTATAGGAAATATCCAGTTTTTAAAAACCTTATTTCCCACCCCCCCAAGATGAAGACCTTTTCTGTGTCTGCCAACAAGTTTTCTTTATTTGGTGACCAGTGAAGAAACTTGACAGTTTTCATAAACTGAAAAGTAATTGGGAGATATAAATTTCAAATTGAAAATCTATAAATACGACTCAATTTGTTTGAGCAAAACCAGCTTCACTTTTTTGAGTCCCTACACTCTAGCCTTTGTGCTGATCTTGCTAATGGGGGGCATGTGTGATCTCTTAATCACTTTGGGTCTCTAGTTCCTTCTGGAGGTAAATCATCCCTTCTATGACTCTATACAATATAACGATTCTTAGCCTGTTTGGATAATCAGTATCTATAAGAATCTGATAAAAGCTATGACTTGTCTTCTCAATAGGTTCCTCCCTCCTTCCCTCCTTTCCTTCCTTCCTTCCTTCCTTCTTCTCTTTCAAGATGCTCAGTGTCTTCTGCTGGGTAAGTCAAGCCCCATCACAGAATGGAACTCAGATTCTGCAAAGTCCCATTGCATTCTCTGAGCCTCCATAGACAGAAAGCTGGCTTTCACCCTAAGCTCTGCCAATTGAATCATCTTGCCTAGCTCTGGGACTTTGTATCGAGAGCTAGTGATACAAAGAGACAGGGATAACTTCTCATTTATTCTGGAGGCACAAGTGGGGGCAGCATTTAACGTTCCAGACCAGTAGGGAAGTGTGTGTACTAGCAGTGGGGTCCTAATCAGTGCCTTCCTGGGGTGTGATTTTCACTATTGTTTTGGATGCTTAGTTTCCCTTGTTTTTATGAATGACTTCTAGACTCTACATCATTCTAGAAAATTCAGTGAACTATCCAATATCCTTCCAGTAAATTCCTTTTCTACGCAAGCTCACCAGAACTGGTTTCTATTGTTTGCAAACAAGAGCCCTAATATACATAAAGGTAAGAAAATAACATTCAGCCTATAATTTCAGTGTTTCAATGAGCCTCCTAAGCCTATCCATGGATTCTGCTTCCCTCTTTCAGTCTACTGGTGTTGATGGTTTTGGGGAGCTGTGGGAATGGGAGTGTAGCAGGGAGGGCTGGGTAAGGATGCCTGCTCTAATCCAGTTAATTGCTAAAAAAAATTAAGGGTCAGAAAGTTTCAATTTTCTCAGTGCATTAATGTAAGGTGATAAGACTTGAGCTTATACGTATCAATTCTAGAAAGCCAAATTTGTTTAGGAAGTGTATACTTTTAATCCCAATTATGTACTTTAGATCTAGTTCTTGTTATTTTTGAGCTGAGCAACAGG
This sequence comes from Mirounga leonina, assembly GCF_011800145.1. Lineage (NCBI taxonomy): Eukaryota > Metazoa > Chordata > Mammalia > Carnivora > Phocidae > Mirounga > Mirounga leonina. The sequence continues at coordinate 23,791,587 of NW_023270320.1, read as the reverse complement.
GCAAATCTCTGTTCACTGAACAAAGTTAGTCAAGAAGAGTCCTTCATAAATTCCTCTGTAGTATGTACTGAAGAGGTTTTTTTGTGAAAGAAATAAAACACCAGCACTTACATATGGGTTATCAGTGGGCTCACATACACCTGACCCAACACTTCTCCCACAGGAGTCTTTTCATAAAGAATCTCAGGAAGTTCTACTAAAAATCAACCTGAGAATGTTTACAGAGCACAGATGGCCTGCTGTTGAATATCTAAGTTAACATATAACCAGCCTATTACATATCTGAATGAGCAGCAATGCACAAACATTGTATAGATTTTGTTAAAATATCAGTAATTGACCTTTGGGCTAAGAAGATGAATAATCAGTGGTGTGTGTGCGTGCGTGTGTGTGTGTGTGTGTGTGTGAAAACTTTTCTTCAAAGCCATCAGGCTCTCCTAACAGAACTTACAGCAGCACTTCTGAGGCAATTATTATCATTAAAATTGCAAACATAAAGAAACTAGGAAGTATGGGATCCAGAGAATAAGTGAGCTGGGCAGGAGACATGACTTCAGAAAATGGAGACAGAGGGAAAACAAACCTCAGTTTTCTTGAACCCCTTCTGCACTTTCTCTTGTTTTGATTATGTAATTTCTTTTTTTTTTACTTGATAAGATATTTTTTAATTATGTTCAGTTAGCCAGCATATAGTACTTTCTAGATGGTGCCAAAAAAAAAAAAGTTCAAAAGTAGAGTCTCCTTTCCCCCTGTAGAAGCCAATTTCCTTGGAAACACAGAGTCAAAAAGTTTGTCGGCTGCCTTATTTGCTTATTAAAATTGATTGTTTCCCCTTCCCTTGTAGGTAGGCTCCTTGTCACTAAGGGTAGCATCATCTCCCGTGAAACCAGCATGTCCTCCCTGCCTGCATCTAGCTGAGGAACATCAGCAGAGACAGCGCAAGGCTGTGGCTGGGGTGAGCCTTGGAATTATTCACTGTAGACAGAATTTATCGTTAATGCCATGGAAGTCTCCAAAGGAAAGTCTATTCCCCAGGCAGGCATGATGTATGGGAAAGCAGACCTTTCCCACACAGGCTGGGGTTGAATGGTCATCTCCATGACAGAGTGATTCTCCATGAGAACCGAGTCTTTGATTTCTCCGCCATCCGGGGAGAAGTTTATGGCCATTTAGATCTTTTGTATAACGAGGACACCTGTTTGCTAATAACTGAACTGAGGGTAGGACAACACAGGGCATTACAAAATAACATGGGACTGCATCGCAGATCTCATACAGAGACAGACAGATCTTTGCTCTTGGTAGCTTAACGGACCATAGCTTTCCTAAGTAGCTAAATTGTCTTACAGAATTTCTAGTATTTATTGCATTTCATTTTAATAAGCAGTTATTATAGTTGAATAACTACTCTATAGCAGGTGTAACAAATATCATGGAGGTATCATCAATTAAAGTGTTTTATCTGCTTTTCCTGTGTCACAAGGTAATAATCAAAGGCAGAGCTTAAAAGAAATAAAATGAGTTCCATTAGGGAAGCAAATTAAGATTTCATTTTCAGTGAGACTCAATATGCTTCAATGCTGCATGAATAAACTAGCATAGACCAGAAACAATAATTTTATTGAGGTGATTTGTGCTGAATGTGTGAATAAACAAAAAAAAAAAGATCTTCCGACTCCATTCAGGAGCCTGCCCCTCCTGGAGGAGCACAGTGTTTGGGTTCCTTTTCTCTTTCAGTTGGAAGACTATATAGAGGAGGCCAAGTCTCTCTTCAGTCTTAATGTGTGACGGTGGTACAGAAGATGAGACTGCAAAATTCAGATAGGCTAGAAATAGGAAAGCTCTCATACTTCTACAGGTCTATCTGGAGGTAATATTTAAAAATAAAGACTAACATCAGAACATTAAGGTATTGATTTTTAAAATGTCTGCAGTGGGGCGCCTGGGTGGCTCAGTTGGTTAAGCGACTGCCTTCGGCTCAGGTCATGATCCTGGAGTCCCTGGATCGAGTCCCGCATTGGGCTCCCTGCTCGGCAGGGAGCCTGCTTCTCCCTCTGACCTTCCCCCCTCTCATGTGCTCTCTCTCTCTCATTCTCTCTGTCTCAAGTAAATAAAAAAAAAAAAATCTTAAAAATGTCTGCAGTGAGGCATGTTGATTAATATCCTTTTTGAGGATATTAAGGGTCAGACAAACTGTAATAGGAATTTACTAGTTCTCCAGGGATACTGATAAGTATAACTGTTGATGCAAAACATCAAAAGTAACCAAATAATCAAAGGACTAAACTCCCAATTACCACCCCCCATTTTTTTTTAAGAGAGAGAGAAAAAGAGAGATTGAGCATAGGAGCAGGGGTGGGTAGGGCCAGAGTGAGAGAGAGAGAGAGAATCTTAAGCAGGCGTGGAGCCTATTGTGGGGCTTGATCTCACAACCCTGAGATCCTGACCTAAGCCAAAATCAAGACACTTAACAGACTGAGCAACCAGGTGCCCCTACCAATCCCTTTTTGATTACATATATTTATGTAATCATATGTATTCAAATTTATATGTATCTTTGTGTGGGTTTGTGGGTGTGTATATACATACATATATATATATATACATATATATATACACACATATATATATATATATATTCATTCTTAGAAGCAGTTGGCAGAATCATGGAATATTTGAAATATAGAACTTAACAGGAATTTTTGAGGATCACATTATCACAATATTTATCTCTCTATTTTTGTAATAAAAAGCTGAGGACAGAGAGTTGAATTGGTTTGTCCAGTTTCCATAGTTAATGGCCAGGGATAGCAATTCCTTAACATATAACAATGATATTTGCACATAAATAATAATCTATGTCTCTACTTTAAAATTTCAGCTTAACTCACTCTGCAAAAAGAATTTTAGTTTGGTCTCAAATTTAATCTCTTTGTTTACCAATACAAAGGGTATCTGCCTCCTCATCGATAGTAAAACTTACTTTAAATTGCTTTTGAAATTCATTTACTACTTAGTATCAATATTCTGACCTTCATTATCTTGCAAGTAAAATGCGATCGTATTAACACTACGTAGCTGCAAATGGCCACCTGCCCAGCCAGAACCCTCACAGCCAATCCCTTCTCAAGTGATATCAAGAATCCCCAGAGAGGGGGTACCTGGGTGGCTCAGTCAGTTAAGCGTCTGCCTTCGGCTCAGGTCATGATCCCAGTGTCCTGCGATGGAGCCCCACAGAGCCCTGCGTCGGGCTCCTTGCTCAGCGGGGAGCCTGCTTCTCCCTCTTTTCCCTGCTCATGCTCTCTCTCACTATCTCTGTTGCTATCTCTGTCTCTCTCTCAAATAAATAAAATCTTAAAAAAAAAAAGAATCCCCAGAGAGGCAATGATTTACTCAGGAACACAGCTCTTAGTGTTCTTTTCTTCCAGATGCTTCTTGGAGGTTTGCTGTCCCTAGGTCCTAAGCCACTGCTTTAAGATACTGCTGCCATGTTTCTGCAGAAGTAGGGAGACTCTGTGTGGCTGGTCCCTGTGAGGTTACTTGGGTCTCAGTGCAGTACATTTTTTTTTTTTTTCCAGTGCAGTACTTGTGCTCATGGCCTCACAACATCTTCAGGACACTTTTGCTGGATCCTTCAGATGCAGGATTCCGAGTCCATCTAATACTTCCCATTTTCTCCTTTGTCCTCTCACTCCCTTCTAGCCTTGAATAGCTTCTCCATTTTCCAGAAGATATTAGAAGGCAACTGAATACTTGCAGAGGAGGAGAATGTTGTTTCTCTACCACCACTGAGAAAACATTCATGTTCCAGTTTCATCCTGGCCAAGGCAACTTCTTAGGAATATCTTGAGATACATTTTACTTTCTGAAAACTGGTGCAAAAGATGGGTCATCATTACTTTAATGACTCACTTCTCTTTGTAAAGATGATGAACATCTTTGTGGTTTGGCCAAAAGACTGAGACTCCATTAAGATATGCTTTCTCTAGTTATTCAAAGAAAAACCATCTCGGGGCGCCTGGGTGGCTCAGATGGTTAAGCGTCTGCCTTCGGCTCAGGTCATGATCCCAGGGTCCTGGGATCGAGTTCTGCATCAGGCTCCCTGCTCGGCGGGGAGCCTGCTTCTCTCCCTCTGCCTCTCTCTCTCTCTCTCTCTGACTTTCATGAATAAATAAATAAATAAAATTAAAAAAAAAAAGAAGAAAAGAAAAACCATCTCTAAAGCAACCTCCAAAAGGAAAGCTGTATTTAGTCTGTGCTTCTACTGCCCCACTTTTATAAGTTCCAAATGGACCTCAAGACGTTTTCTGGGCCATTGACATGGAAAATGATAGTTGACAGTCTGTGGCCATTAAAAAGCATTCTTGGGAGGGCTGCCATAGCGTTGGAAGCTATTACTTAATGTTTTGTTTTGAGTAAAAAGGTAGAATCATGATATTTTAAAAATGGAAGGGAACTTAGAAATAATTTTGTTCAACTTCCTTGTCTTATAGATAAAAGTTGTCATGTGACAATTTGTCATTTTATACCCAATTTGGAAGCTTGCAATATTCTTCTATAAAATGAAAACATACAATCGAATAAGGCACTATTCCTTGCAGAGACACTTGATTTGAGCATCACATTTCTATTCCCTTTAGCCATTGCACTGGTGTATGAATTGGTAACTCCCATCCTTGACTTATAACAACCCCAGGTGCATTTTAGACTTTATCCATGAAATTATTGAAAGTCCTCAAAAATAATTCCCATTTTAGTAAAGAATTCCACAAAATTCTTTCACAGTAAGGGAATATTTCATAATAAAATAAGATTAGGTAGATAAAGCCGCTCCTAAAATAGTGGGATTCTTAGAGCACTGATAAAATTAGTTGAAGGCTGAATGAATATCTTGAATAGGTAAAAAGGAGGGGATCAAAGATAAGAAAATGTTCTTTATGTTTTCATGGATAAATGCAATAACACTTAAGTTTCGGAAAATTCGATCAGGATGTTCAAATTCGTTTCCAACTCAACTGAATGCCTCCTTTTCCTTGTATCATGTTATACCAGCCTTGGATCTTCATGGCTCCCCAGTGAATTTCCAATTCCTTGCCCTTCCTAAGAGCCATCTCTTGTATTTGAGTTCCCACTGGATCTGACATAAACATTCATGTGTGAGTTCATCTTGAGGAGGGATCGTGTCTACTAAGTCCTTGGAACTCAGTGCCACCCAACACATAGTTACTATGTTTATTTTTCTCAAGGCGTCTTCTTTGACAAAGGTTACATTACAGGGCCAATTTGGTTGAAGCTAGCACCCTAATTTTATCTAATTAACTGAAACATTTAAAGTGTGATAAAAACATTGGTGGTCATTGAGAGCCCTAGATGATAAGAGCTCTTTTCTCAGGGGTTGAAAAATCTCTATTTAAACAAACAAAATGGCCACAGGAATTGAAAATATTTAGGCAGTATTTTCCCCATGAGTCAGATTCCAATGATGGAGATCCACTAGAGTGATTGTATTGACATAGTTTATATGAGGGCCATCAAGGTACCATTGACTGGAAGCAAATTGGTTATAATTCACTTGAGAATGTTGTGGTGCCTGCATTCATTGTCTTCTGAAGTAGACTTATAAAATCAAACCAGCATCCTCATGGACATATTTAATAATTCATTCAAGCAGACATTTTGCCAAATCCCTTTGAAACAGTATTAAATAGAAAGATGTTTTAAACGTTCATTTTGATGAATGGCATGTAGGTAATGACCTTGTTCAATCCACAGAGCTGATACACAATAAAGGCATTGACTAACAGAGAATTTATTACAGTGAGATGGAATTCATTTTTGGTACATTGGATATTTATTTATCTGTGTGCTCTTTATTTCAATTTTAGAGGAATTTTTTTCTAATTATGAAATTAATACACGCTCATTGTAAAAAATTAGGAAAATACAGAAAAAAGGGAGAAATAATAAAAAATTAACTCAGCTCTGAAAAATAACCACTACTTATTTTCATATAAATCCTTTTAGATAAAATATACAGATACATATTTATGTTTTATATTTTGTATTGGCTTTTATATTTAATTTTATTTAAAATTTTTATATTTATTACTATCAAATTAAAATTAAACTGTACATGCTATAGTAAAATTTAATACCTTTAATAGAATGCATTTAATGGAAGTATTAATTATACTAAACAACATAATTTTTTTAACTCTCTATATTTGGGCATTTATATAGTTTCCTTTTTGGGGGGAATTGTTATTATTAATAATTCTTTGATGAACATTTGTGTATTTAAATCTTATTAGTTCCTTTTTAATTATATAAAATTTAAGCATACCAGAATATGATTGTACCCTGTGTCAAATTTTATCCAATGAAACATTCATTTGGATAAAAGGGTGGGAGAACTGTTAAATACTCTTGCCATATAGGGTCAGATTGTTCTCCATATTTGATCCAATTTTTTGGATCACATTATCAGTTTAGGAGAGTCTGTTTATGTTTAATCACTTCTATGGGTTTTAGTAATATATCATTTAAAACCCTTGTATTTGCATGAGAGAAAAATATTGTTAATGATATTATAATGCATAAATCTTACTTTAATAAGTTTTACTTTCCCAAAGAAGTATTTGTATTTATAATTTATAGGGAATTGTGGTAGTTCCTTTTTCCCTTTCTAGTCTCATCCTTTGACTCTTCTTTTTAATATCCTCTACTCCTTTAATATCCGCTGTTTTCAGGGGCCTAAATATATCACGATTTTTGTTATCTCTGGGCTTTTGAGTAATTCCCCATTCTCATGGCCCATTTTCCCATGCCCCCTTCTTGACCCCATTTCATCCTACTCATTGTCTGAGGCATCTTCTCTGTCCTCCCTGGGGTGGACTAGGTACCTCTTTTCTGGGTTCCTAAACATTGGGTGACAGCTCTAATATAGTGACCTCCCCATCTATCCAAAATTAAATACCTGTCCAATTGATTATGGTCTTTGTTAGGTGGTGAAATACGCGAGGACAAAGAATCTTATCTGAGTATCATAGAAAAGTACTGAGCACAAACTAGGCTCTGCATGAATGTTTGCTGAGTTCCTTGTGCATTATGTAAATTTTTTTTTAAGTCACCATGTCGAATAGGGTTTTTAATCCAGCACTCAAGAATATATGTAATTTAATTCAAGAATAGTTCTTGAAATTTGTGTAGCCTATCACTAGATTCCCAATAAGCTTAAATAAATTTAGCATGTTTTCTGTACTGTGTTGTTGTAGAACAAGAGCCTTTAGCAGGGCATAAAAAGAAACATTACCTAGTCTAATAAAACATGGCTAGAGAAAAATGTAAATATATGTATATTAATATTTTATCATTCTTGCCAATCACTTTATTTTTTAAAATTTTTAAAAATATTTATTTATTGGGGCTCCTGGGTGGCTCAGATGGTTATGTGTCTGCCTTCGGCTCAGGTCATGATCCCAGGGTCCTGGGATCGAGCCCCGCATTGGGCTCCTGGCTCAGCGAAGAGCCTGCTTCTCCCTCTCCCTCTGCCTCTCTCCCTGCTCATGCTTTCTCTCTCTCTCTCTCTCTGTATCTCTGTGTCTCAAATGAATAAATAAAATCTTTAAAAAAATATTTATTTATTAGAGAGAGAGTGAGAGAGAGAGCAGGAGCAGGGGACAGGGAGGGAGAAGCAGACTCCTCACTGAGCAGGGAGCCCCATGTGGGGACTCGATCCCAGGACCCCGGGATCATGACCTGAGCCAAAGGTAGACGCTTAACCGACTGAGCCACCCAGGCACCCCCTGTCAATCACTCTAAAGGTGACTATTAAAGGATATTTTTAAAATGTTTTTGTAATTGGATTCCCTAAATGACCACCAACAGGGCTTTAGTTGTACTGACGTGAAAATTGGTCCACAAAAAGTTGTCACAGAAAAATGCAAGATGTAGAAAAACATGTATGATAAGATTGAATTTTTTATGTTGAAAATTGTTAGAAAGCATATGATGAAAGTAGTAATAGTGTTTATCTCTGAGGAAGTTGATAAACAGAGCATGCACATTTTTTACAACCCTTATTAGTTTTGTTACGAATAAGTAAACAACTCAAGCTTATACTCTCTTGGTTAGAACACAATGATCTACAGTATGTTCAGATTGGGGTTTGTGACTAGTAAAAATTATTTACAGATTTAATTTGCTCATTGAAGAGAATTGTGAATAATTGTAAAGATTCCAGGGATAGGAAACACTACGGCTAAATTATTCACAACATGTAAAACATAATATCTGGGTGAAAAAGTAAAGGAGCTAAGATTATTTATTTAAAAGTAGGACACATGGGAATGTTTTCACAATAATTATTTAGCGACTGACTACTATGCATGATGCCCCTAATGGGACAGTAATGAACAGAAATCCCAGATTCATGGAAAATCGGAAAAGGTGTGTGCAGTTAGGTGTCAGGAAGGCAGACCTCTGGACACAGCCGAGGGACAGTCGTTGGTCTACAAGTGAGCAGATATTTTGAACATGGAACACTTGGGGCAGCACAGATGTGGACCAATCAGAAGGGACCCAGGCTGTGGCCCGGGGCTAGAGCCCAGGAAGCCCATCTTTGGCAGCATTAACCTTCTGGTTGCTGAATAGAGGTAAGCTAGGTGATTGAAAGGCACAGGTCTGGGCGACGCTCAGTGAGCCACGGGGCTAAATACTTATAACACTCCTATTGTTCAGGGTTTATAATGCTTACTGTTATTATCTTTTCATATTCTGGGAATTGGCATTGGATAGTCTGCTCATGAAATACGTGTTAAATTAAGACACTATGTATGTATTAAATGAGAACACTTGTAGATTTCAGTGGCTTAAATTGTGGTTTTTTCCTCAGTGTCTCTGCCACTCTAACTCCCAGTCATGTAATTATCTTTGTAACTACTCTTCAGACCACTTGTACCCCGAATAAAATGGCCAACGTGGATGTCATTCATCTTAGCTACTTTGGCACAGTTTCTAGAAGTTGGTATTTCTTTAGATGATAAAGTATAACTTGACAAACATAGTGAGTTTAGAGATGGCCTCAGGATACAAATAAGTTTTGCTATTATAACTTTTAAGAACAGCCAAAATGTTTTAAGCTACCAAATATATATACGTATGTGTGTGTGTGTGTGTGTGTATAATTAACAATGTATTTATTTTTAAACTATATTTCATGGTGGGCCCTTCACAATAACATCTTAGTTTTTCTCTAGCATTTCACAAGACTGCCTACAATATTTCATTTACTTATTGCAATAATCTTTTGAAGGAGACAATATAATTCATATTTTATAAATAAGGAAACTGAAGCTTAGAGAAATCAAACTATTTATCTTAATGAGCACAACTTAGAAATCACATAATTAGAGCTAAAATTCTATGACATTTTTCTATACATCTAATATTCTTTCTACCACATTCCACTATCTTATGAGTTTGCAGCTTTTTTTTTTTTTTTTTAAGTTTTTAGTATTGACTTCAAATAACAGTTATAGTTAGTCTGGCTTTAAAAGAAGATGTTTTAAAGGCCTTTATAAATTTTTAATAGACTAAAAGCCTTTGCCTTTCAGGATGTAATAAAAATTCTCAATTACATAAATGTTGATTCGTTGGTTTTATAATACTGAATAACAGTGTCCATTGAGAAAAATGTATTAATGCATTCTCATTCCCTTTTCTCACATCCAATTTTCATTAACAAACCTGAAATATGTGATGTGCTACAAATTCCTCTATGTATTTGATAATTCTTTGGGGTTTGTGCTATGTATCCAACGACTGCCACCACCCTCCAACCTACAGAAGCAGATGCCTTATGAATTATAGATCTTTGCATAACAGAAGTCAATGGCCACAAGTCCATTCGGATTTTAATAATTCAGAACTCATTTAGTACAATTGGAGTGGGACAGATCCACCTTACAAGGCAAAATAAGAAAAAGGTAGACAAACAATTAATTGGGTTAACTCAGGAATATTTTAAATAAAGTCTGAAATTAGAGTCTACCAATTGCATTAATCAGTGTCTGCACTGTAAGTCCAAGGAAAAATTATGTGTAGATGACAAGGATTTGTCTATTTTCTTTCCATTAACAGTAAAATATAGGCTCTTTTGCAGCCCAAGAATCATATGCTGTATATCTATGGAATATAAAATGTCTATTAGAATATAAAATATCTTGCACTATTATGATGGTTAATTTTATATGTCAACTTGACTGGGCCAAGGGAAGCCCAAAGAGCTGGTTAAACATTTTTGGGGGGTCTTTCCGGGAGAAGTTGGCATTTGAATATGTGGACTGAGTAGAGCAGACATCCACCATCACCACCACCACGCCCCCGCCCCCACCCTGCAGTGTGAATGGGTGTCATCCAGTTCATTGAAGGTGGACTAAAACAACAAGGGAGAGGAAAGTTGGATTTGCTGTCTGCCTGGTGGACGGAACTGAGACATAGATCTTCTGCCTGCAGCACTCCTTGTTCTCAGGTTTTCCACTAGAACTAGAGTCTACATGATCCACAATCAGCTCTCCAACTTTCGAGCTCCCAAACTACACCGCTGGCTCTCTTGGGTCTGCAGTTCAGAGGTGGTAGATTGTGAGATCTCTCAGCCTCCATCATCAGGTGAGCCAATACCCTACATTAAATCTCTTTCTACATATATATTATAGTAATATATAACTATACTTCTAAATTATATATCTAGAAAGAGAATTCATGTAAGAGATGTAATTATATGTCTAACATATAATTATAATAATATTTATATATTATGATATATGTCTAGAAAGAGATTTAATATAACCTTTTCAGGTATTTAATGTGGTATTAATTAATGTATAATATATTTTACATATATCCTATTGGTTATGTTTCTTGAAGAGACCTGCCTAACACAACCATAAACATCCTTATTTGCTGCCTGTGTTGGACTAAATGATAACCCCTCCAGAAATGTCCACATTTTAATCCCAGAAACCTGTGAATGATGTCATATGGCAAAAGGGACTTTGCCAATATAATAAAGTTAAGGATCTCCATATGGAGAGATGATCCCAGTGGGTCCTAAATGTAATCACAGGGTCTTTACAAGAGAGAGGGAGAGGGGGATTTGATTGCAGAAGAAGGTACAATGATTGACAGAAGCAAGATGCTAGCCACTACCTTTGAAGATGGGGGAGGGGCCACCTGCTAAGGAATGTAGGTGGCTTTTAGAAGTGGGAAAAGGCAAAAAAAAAAAAAAAAAAAAGAAGTGGGAAAAGGCAAGGAAATGGATTTACCCCTAGAGCTTCTAGAAAGAACCAACACTGCTGACCCTTTGCCTTCAGTCCAGTGAGACTGATTTTGGACTTGATTTGAAAAACTGTAAGATAATGTATTTACATTGTTTTAAGCTACTAATTTTGTGGCAATTTGTTACAGCAGCAGTAGAAAACTAACCCAGTAGTGGAACCTATTCTGGGTTTTTTTCTCTCCTTATAAAATCCCTATACTCTCTTCTAGACATTCCACATGGTACATTTGCTTCTGGACATTTTACTCCCATAATTCCGGGGAAGGCATATAGAGAGGGCCAGGCACAGGCCTGGGGCTTGATGAAAGTCTCACTCAAAGCTTCTGGAAAGGTTCCAGGGGAAGGCGATCGGGGATCTGTGGGTCTGGTTGGGCTCTCGGCAAGCTTGCCTGTGCGAACTAGACATGGCATTTCTCTCTGCACAGTATTCAGCAGCCAATCCTTAGGAGGAAATGATCCAGCCTGGGTCCTGGCACCTAGTCTTCTGCCCACTTACAGGTCAGTATACACAAGCAGATGATGGATAAACTTAGGAGAAGCCACATTCTCTGGTAAAATATCCCTGCAAAGCACAATAAATTACTGGAATCATGAAATCAAAGGAGACAGACATTCAGAATGATGAAGCCCAAGAATTGCCTAGGGAAGGAATTTAGCATAATTTAAGAGTGAGTTCTTTTGGTACAATTTTAACAGCTAAGAGGGAAAAAAGAAGAAGAAGAAGAAGGAGGAGGAGGAGGAGGAGGAGGAGGAGGAGGAAGGAGGAGGAGGGAGGAGGAGGAGAAGTTGTTGGTATAACATCTGAGGGGTTTGGGAACCTTTGCTTTATCTGCCTTGTGCAGCATCCTTAACTTTTCACAAGTCAGATATGACAAGAAAATGGTTACCATCTACCAGCTACTCTCCTGGCAAGCAAGCTGGCCACAGAGAGGCTCAATCATATTAGGGTGGGCATATCAGCTCTCTCTTTTTGGTGGCTTATGACTTGGTAAGTTGTTTCAGAAACCAATAAATCTAAATTGAAAGCACAGAGTCTACCTTTCTGTATCATCATCTGTTTAGCCCTGGGCACTCTGATCTTTGCCTGACTTACCTGCTGTTTTGCCTTGTTTCCCTTTGAGTCATCATCTACTTGAGAGGCTTTTGAAGTGACTTTACTGTGTCCCAATGATTTATAGAGATTTCAGGATTCAGAGTTTTCACCTTTGACTCACAGCTCTTTTTTTTCTTTTGAAAATGGGCTGGGAATAAATTGAACTGAGATAGTACTCAATCATTACCCATTTTTTTAAAAGATTTTATTTATTTTCTGACAGAGAGAGACACAGCGAGAGAGGGAACACAAGCAGGGGGAGTGGGAGAGGGAGAAGCAGGCTTCCCGCCGAGCAGGGAGCCCGATGCGGGGCTCGATCCCAGGACCCTGGGACCATTACCTGAGCCGAAGGCAGACCCTTAACGACTGAGCCACCCAGGCGCCCCAATCATTACTCATTTTTGAGTCTCCTAAGAATTGTAGCCAGCCAGCTCATAAAGCGTAGGAGAAGTTCTGTCTTAGAAGGATCCTTGACCATGTAGTCAAAGAAACCTCACAGAGGCAGACTTGCGCATCTTCTACACCTGACCAAGGGTTTGAGTGCTAAATAGCTGAATTATTTTCCACGAAGATTCTCAGCCCAATAGGAATAGACTTCAATAGGGCTCTGCTCTCAGTTTATCACATTTGACCAGAAACGGACACAGAGGGAACATAGTCTATGCTCAAGCTAGATTTCTATTACACATGTAAGAAGGACAAAGCACAAAAGGATTTGAAATACCGTGCCTGCAATGAAGACTGCGTGTGGTCTATGATTGGGGCAGCTCAAGGGCAAGGGCACTGTGGAACACCTGGGAGAAGGACTTTGAAGCACAAGGCCAGCACTTCTGTTTGATCTGTACTATGTGAGATATCACCTAATACTCTCTGTTCTTTCATTCTGTGCTCTGATTTTTGGCTCTCTCTGGATCTCCCCCGCTGATCACCATCTCCTTCTTGGCCGAGACAGGAGGCAGGCAGGTAAGAGAAAGCATGGGCCAAAGGCGAATGCAGGTATAAGGATGAGACCGATCTCTGGGGAAAAAAAAATGCTTTTTTCTTAATTAAGATGCAGATAATTCAAGTTGAACACATGGTGGAAAGGGCAAGGACCCAAGTGAATATACCAGACGTTCCCAAATTGTGGACCTCAGGTCTCTGGGTGTTTGGAATTAGTATCAGTGATCATTAACTATGTGCCAAGAACATTGCCATCGTTTATAGATTGAATAAATAATATATGTCAATTACTTGTGCTACCACTTTTCAAAGATAATGGAATATAAATTCATTTTAAACACTAATAAATTCATATGAACTTAGTACTTTTCTATTTTTCGTTTGTTCCTCAATATACCATAGTAAAAGTAATGATTCCTTCCTGTGGACATCTGAAAAATAAAGAGGCTTTTTTTCTTTTTTCCCTTTGAATTCTGGAGAAATAGGAGTAGACAAATTCTGACAGCTTAGAAGAGGTAAATGTTTTGTTGGATAAACGGAGCCATACTTTTTTCAAGTACATATAGATATTTTGTCTACACAATATAAATCCATCACTGGATGAATTTGGTTCATTCATGAGAATGTGCATTTGGGAGTTAAGCTATTTCTTTCTTTCAAAACCAGTTGTTCATCATCGGATGTGTGTTTTAAAATTAAAACATAAACATTTATTTTTTTCTCTTGGAAAAATAGTAGATATTAAATATATATAAATAAACAAGAAAAAGGGGAAAAAATTCTCATAATTCCACCACCCAAGGTATTTACTACTCATATCTACATATATATCCTTTTAAAAATTAAAAAATATACATGCTTATGTATGTTATTCAAACAAAAAAATTCTTTTCTAGGTTGTCTTTACAGCCTGTTGTCTTTTTTCTTTCATTTACTAACTTAGGATCAATCAACATCTTCCATGAGAAGACATATTGCTAAAATTTAGAATTCCCTACTAAATAATTTTCAAAGAAATCTGTGATTGAGGTAGATACAGGTTTCTAGAGAGCAGAAGGGAATTCTTATGTCTCCCTTTGAAACATGCCTGGAAGGTATGACAAGTTAATGCGACTGCACTGATTTTTTTTTTTCTAACACAGCTTCCTCCCTACTAAATAATTATAATTTCTTTCCTTATGCCACATGTTCTTTTGTGCTTTTCATTCTTTGCCTGAGATTAAAAACTCTTTAATTAGGAGCTAGAGACTTCACTCTAATTTAAGATTCATATAAAAATCACTGGCCTGGACCAAACAATTCTAATCTTTCACTGTTTGTGACCCTGTAGTAGGATGCTTTAAGCAATACATAGCTTCTTATTTCTAGAAATAAAAGGTTCTTTAAAAGCCTATTAAAAGGGCCCTCAGGAGTGCGAAGATATCAAATAGACTCTAGTAGTACACCGATTTTACTTTAAATGAGATAGAGCCATGTTTCCTTTAGTAAAAATACAAGCTTGCAAATGACAGACCCATAATATTTCCACAAACTATCACCTCAGGAAGGGCAAACTATATCTTCATAGGATACATTTTAGACTGAAAGAATAATGAAATGGACTCAGAAGAAGATTTTTAAAATAATTAAATAATTAAGAGTATGAAAATAATATCTATGGAGCAACTGACAGGATTGTATTCATTGCCTCTGGTAAAATGACCCTTAGTGATTACAAAAACTATTTACAATGGCATATATGTTCTACGTTGACTCATGACCAGCCATAAACCAATGTGAAGGACAAAACAAGTATTAGAAGCTTTAAAATAAAGACTTAGGTAGTATCTCTCTAAAAGGGGATTTTTATAAAAACAAAGTCTCTTATTAGAATGACAGTGAATTTGACAGAAAGCCCATTGGACCCCCTGGAAATCAGAGATCTGAGATCTATTTGGGCACCACCACTGATTCACCATGCAATCCCTCAGACATCCTATTATCTCCCTGGATGAGAGTTTACTTATCTCTAAAATGAAATGATGGAACTCAGGGATCACTAATATTCCATCAGCCCTGACATGCTCTGATCGGGGAACTATCATTCTTACCAGCGTCTCTGAGACTGTCAGCTGCTTCCTCCAACATCCATCTTTCTCTTCTTAGAAACAAACTGTGATACTTTTAGCAGGGCATAATTTTTCCTGGAATAAAAGAGAACATTTCTCAGTTTTCTTGTAGCAGAGTGTGGTCATGTAATTAAGATCATGTCATGGAACTAAGGTCATGGAACTAACTAAGGTCATGGAACTAAGGTCAAGGTCATGGAACTAAAAAAGTAGAAGCAAATGAGTTGCATGGGACTTTGGAAAGGGAGCTTAAATGGAGCTGATGTTGATGCTTTTCTCCTTTAGGTCCAAGACTCAGATGTGCTAGCTTAAGCCATAGAAGTCCCCTTGGACCATGAGTTGACCTTGAGAATGAAAGTCACCACCTAGATGATAGAACAAAGATAACATCCTTGGTCTCCCTAATGATACCACCGAGTCACCATAGATGTCCTGGAAACTAGTCTGTGCTGCTTTTCCATGAAAGAGAAGTTTGCATCTCTCTTCTTTATGCAATGACAATTTTTTTTTCTGTTCAAGGCAGCTCTATTGAATTGTAACTGATGCAGTCAATAAAATGTGATTACTCGGTGTTGTAAAATAACTACAACTACCAATTATTTTGCACTTAGAACATGCCAGACACAGTGCTAAGTGTTTTATGGACATTGTCTGATTCAATTTGCACAATAAGAATACTTACAAGTTAGGTATTATTACCTACAATTTACAAATGGGGAAATGGAAGCTAAAAAAGATTAAATAGTATCTTCAGGGTCATGTAGCTTATGTGACAGAGCCTAGATTCTAAACCAGGTTGGGAGACTCCAAAACTTATTCTCTCAATCAATATCATCAGTTTAATGCAGTCATTATTCCCTGTGGGTAAAAGATGCACAAAGAGCACAATGTTAGCCAGTATTTCTAGAAAGCCTTATAGAATCGTCAAGACATTGGGGTGTCCAGCTGGCTCAGTCAGAGGAGTGTGCAACTCTTGATCTCGGGGTTGTGAGTTCGAGCCCCATGTTGGGTACAGAGATTACTTAAAATAAATACATAATTTAAAAAAAAGAATTGTCAAGGCATAGACAACATTAAATGCAGTCTATTCCCTGAACAAAATGAGGAGACAAAGATCCATCATGGCCACTGTAACAAGGATAATTATAACTATCCCCAAACCTTACCTACCTAGGTCATCAAACATTTTACCTTTTTAGGAGATTTTAAATAGAAATAAGGGGTGCCTGGGTGGCTCAGTCTCTTTTTTTTATTATTATTATGTTATGTTAATCACCATATACTACATCATTAGTTTTTGATGTAGTGTTCCATGATTCATTCTTTGCATATAACACCCAGTGCTCCATGCAGAACATGCCCTCTTTAATACCCATCACCAGGCTAACCCATCCTCTCACTCCACCTCCCCTCTAGAACCCTCAGTTTGTTTTTCAGAGTCCATCATCTCTCATGGTTCATGTCCCTCTCCGATTTCTCCCCTTCAATCTTCCCCTCCTGCTATCTTCTTCTTTTTTTTTTTTAACATATAGTGTATGATTTGTTTCAGAGGTACAGATCTGTGATTCAACAGTCTTGCACAATTCACAGCGCTCTCCATAGCACATACCCTCCCCAATGTCTATCACCCCGCCACCCCATCCCTCCCACCCCCCCCACTCCAGCAACCCTCAGTTTGTTTCCTGAGATTAAGAATTCCTCATATCAGTGAGGTCATATGATACATGGCTTTCTCTGATTGACTTATTTCGTACAGCATAACACTCTCCAGTTCTATCCACGTCATTGTAAATGGCCAGATTTCATTCCTTTGATGGCTGCATAATATTCCATTGTATATATATATACCATATCTTCTTTATCCATTCATCTATCGATGGATATCTTGGCTCTTTCCACAGTTTCGCTATTGTGAACATTGCTGCTATAAACATCAGGGTGCACGTACCCCTTCGGATCCCTATATTTGGATCTTTGGGGTAAATACCCAGTAGTGCAATTGCTGGATCATATGGTAGCTCTATTTTCAACTTTTTGAAGAACCTCCATACTGTTTTCCAGAGTGGCTGCACCAGCTTGCATTCCCACCAACAGGTAGAAGGGTTCCCCTTTCTCCGCATCCCCGCCAGCATCTGTCATTTCCTGACTTGTTAATTTTAGCCATTCTGACTGGTGTGAGGTGGTACCTCATTGAGGTTTTGATTTGGATTTCCGTGATGTGGAGCAATGTTGAGCACTTTTTCATGTGTCTGTTGGCCATTTGAATTTCTTCTTTGGAAAAACGTCTGTTCATGTCTTCTGCCCATTTCTTGATTGGATCATTTGTTCTTGGGTGTTGAGTTTAAGAAGTTCTTTACAGATTTTGGATACTAGCCCTTTATCTGATATGTCATTTGCAAATATCTTCTCCCATTCTGTCGGTTGTCTTTTGGTTTTGTTGGCTGTTTCTTTTGCTGTGCAAAAGCTTTTTATCTTGATGAAGTCCCAATAGTTCATTTTTGCCCTTGCTTCCCTTGCCTTTGGTGATGTTTCTAGGAAGAAGTTGCTGCGGCTGAGGTCGAAGAAGTTGCTGCCTGTGTTCTCCTTTAGGATTTTGATGGACTCCTGTCTCACATTGAGGTCTTTCAACCATTTGAGTCTATTTTTGTGTGTGGTGTAAGGAAATGGTCCAGTTTCATTCTTCTGCATGTGGCTGTCCAATTTCCCAACACCATTTTTTGAAGAGACTGTCTTTTTTCCACTGGACATTCTTTCCTGCTTTGTCGAAGATGAGTTGACCATAGAGTTGAGGGTCCATTTCTGGGCTCTCTATTCTGTTCCATTGATCTATGTGTCTGTTTCGTGCCAGTACCATGCTGTCTTGATGATGACAGCTTTGTAATAGAGCTGGAAGTCCGGAATTGTGATGCCGCCGGCTTTGCTTTTCTTTTTCAACATTCCTCTGGCTATGCGGGGTCTTTTCTGGCTCCATACAAATTTTAGGATTATTTGTTCCATTTCTTTGAAAAAAGTGGATGGTATTTTGATGGGGATTGCTTTGAATGTGTAGATCGTTCTAGGTAGCATTGACATCTTCACAATATTTGTTCTTCCAATCCATGAGCATGGAACGTTTTTCCATTTCTTTGTGTCTTCCTCAACTTCTTTCATGAGTATTTTATAGTTTTCTGAGTACAGATCCTTTGCCTCTTTGGTTAGATTTATTCCTAGGTATCTTATGGTTTTGGATGCAATTGTAAATGGGATCGACTCCTTAATTTCTCTTTCTTCTGTCTTGTTGTTGGTGTATAGGAATGCCACTGACTTCTGTGCATTGATTTTATATCCTGCCACTTTACTGAATTCCTGTATGAGTTCTAGCAGTTTTGGGGTGGAGTCTTTTGGGTTTTCCACATAAAGTATCATATCATCTGCAAAGAGTGAGAGTTTGACTTCTTTGCTGGTTTGGATGCCTTTTATTTCTTTTTGTTGTCTGATTGCTGTGGCTAGGACTTCTAATACTATGTTGAATAGCAGTGGTGATAGTGGACATCCCTGCTGTGTTCCTGACCTTAGGGGGAAAGCTCTCAGTTTTTCCGCATTGAAAATGATATTCGCTGTAGATTTTTCATGGATGGCTTTTATGATATTGAGGTATGTACCCTCTATGCCTATACTCTGAAGAATTTTGATCAAGAAAGGATGCTGTACTTTGTCAAATGCTTTTTCTGCATCTATTGAGAGGATCATATGGTTCTTGTTCTTTCTTTTATTAATGTATTGTATCACATTGATTGATTTGCGGATGTTGAACCAACCTTGCAGCCCAGGGATAAATCCCACTTGGTCATGGTGAATAATCCTTTTAACGTGCTGTTGGATCCTATTGGCTAGTATTTTGGTGAGAATTTTTGCATCCATGTTCATCAAGGATATTGGTCTGTAATTCTCCTTTTTGATGGGGTCTTTGTCTGGTTTTGGGATCAAGGTAATGGTGGCCTCATAAAATGAGTTTAGAAGTTTTCCTTCCATTTCTGTTTTTTGGAACAGTTTCAGAAGAATAGGTATTAATTCTTGAAATGTTTGGTAGAATTCCCCTGGGAAGCCATCTGGCCCTGGGCTTTTGTTTGTTGGGAGATTTTTGATGACTGCTTCAATTTCCTTAGTGGTTATAAGTCTGTTCAGGTTTTCTATTTCTTCCTGGTTCAGTTTTGGTAGTTGATACATCTCTAGGAATGCATCCATTTCTTCCAGGTTATCTAATTTGCTGGCATAGAGTTGCTCAGAATATGTTCTTATAATTGTTTGTATTTCTTTGGTGTTGGTTGTGATCTCTCCTCTTTCATTCATGATTTTGTTGATTTGGGTCATTTCTCCTTTCTTTTTGATAAGTCTGACCAGGGGTTTATCAATCTTGTTAATTCTTTCAAAGAACCAGCTCCTTGTTTCGTTGATCTATTCTTCTGTTCTTTTGGTTTCTGTGTCATTGATTTCTGCTCTGATCTTTATTATTTCTCTTCTCCTGCTGGGTTTAGGCTTTATTTGCTGTTCTTTCTCCAGCTTCTTTAGGTGTAGGGTTAGGTTGTGTATTTGAGACCTCTCTTGTTTCTTGAGAAAGGCTTGTATTGCTATATACTTTCCTCTTAGGACTGCCTTTGCTGCATCCCAAAGATTTTGAACAGTTGTGTTTTCATTTTCATTTGTTTCCATGAATTTTTAAAATTCTTCCTTAATTTCCTGGTTGACCCATTCATTCTTTAGTAGGATGCTCTTTAGCCTCCATGTATTTGAGTTCTTTCCAACTTTCCTCTTGTGATTGAGATCTAGTTTCAAAGCATTGTGGTCTGAAAATAGGCAGGGAATGATCCCAATCTTTTGGTCCTGGTGGAGACCTGATTTATGACCTAGGATGTGATCGATTCTGGAGAATGTTCCATGGGGACTAGAGAAGAATGTGTATTCTGTTGCTTTGGGATGGAATGTTCTGAATATGTGAAGTCCATTTGGTCCAGTGTGTCATTTAAAGTCTTTATTTCCTTGTTGATCTTTTGCTTAGATGATCTGTCCATTTCGGTGAGGGGGTTGTTAAAGCCCCCCACTATTATTGTATTGTTGTTGATGTGTTTCTTTGCTTTTGTTATTAATTGTCTTATATAATTGGATGCTCCCATGTTAGGGACATAGATACTTACAATTGTTAGATCTTCTTGTTGGGAAGATCCTTTAAGTAGGATACACTGTCCTTCCTCATCTCTTATTACAGTCTTTGGTTTAAAATCTAATTTGTCTGATATAAGGATTGCCACCCCAGCTTTCTTTTGGTGTCCATTAGCATGGTAAATGGTTTTCCATCCCCTCACTTTCAATCTGGGGGTGTCTTTGGGTCAAAAATGAGTCTCTTGCAGACAGCATATCGATGGGTCTTGTTTTTTTATCCAATCTGATAGCCTGTGTCTTTTGATTGTTGCATTTAGCCCATTTACATTCAAGGTAACTATTGAAAGATATGAATTTCGGGCCATTGTATTGCCTGTAAGGTGACTGTTACTGTATATTGTCTGTGTTCCTTTCTGGTCTATGTTGCTTTTAGGCTCTCTCTTTGCTTAGAGGACCCCTTTCAAGATTTCTTGTAGGGCTGGTTTCGTGTTTGCAAATTCCTTTAGTTTTTGTTTGTCCTGGAAGCTTTTTATCTCTCCTTCTATTTTCAATGACAGCCTAGCTGGATAGAGTATTCTTGGCTGCATATTTTTCTCATTTAGTGCTCTGAATATATCCTGCCAGTCCTTTCTGGCCTGCCAGGTCTCTGTGGATAGGTCTGTTGCCATTCTAATGTTTCTACTATTGTAGGTTACAGATCTCTTCTCCTGAGCTGCTTTCAGGATTTTGTCTTTGTCTCTGAGACTCGTAAGTTTTACTATTAGATGTCGGGGTGTTGACCTATTTTTATTGATTTTGAGGGGGGTTCTCTGTGCCTCCTGGATTTTGATGCCTGTTTCCTTCCTCAAATTAGGGAATTTCTCTGCTATGATTTGCTCCAATATACCGTCTGCCCCTCTCTTTCTTCTTTTTTAATTTTTTTTAATTTTTTTTTTTTAAAGATTTTGTTTATTTATTTGAGAGAGAGAATGAGATAGAGAGAGAGAGCATGAGCGGGGGAGGGTTAGAGGTAGAAGCAGACTCCCTGCTGAGCAGGGAGCCCGATGCGGGACTCAGTCCCGGGACTCCAGGATCATGACCTGAGCCGAAGGCAGTGGCTTAACCAACTGAGCCACCCAGGCGCCCCTCTCTTTCTTCTTTTTCTGGGATCCCAATTATTCCAATGTTGTTTCGTCTTATGATATCACTTATGTCTCGAATTCTGCCCTCTTGATCCAGTAGTTGTTTATCTCTCTTTTTCTCAGCTTCTTTATTTTCCATCATTTGGTCTTCTATATCACTGATTCTCTCCTCTGCCTCATTTATCCTAGCAGTTAGCACCCCCATTTTTTATTGCACCTCATTAATAGCCTTTTTGATTTCAACTTAGTTAGATTTTAATTCTTTTATTTCTCCAGAAAGGTTTCTCTAATAACTTGCATGCTTTTTTCAAGCCCAACTAGTATCTTTAAAATCATGTTTCTGAACTCTAGGTCCGACATTGTACTAATGTCCGTATGGAGTAGGTCCCTGGCATTCGGTACTACCTCTTGTCTTTTTGTTGAGGTGATTTTTTCCATCTTGTCATTTTGTCCAGAGGAGAATAGATGAATGAGAGAACAAAATGCTAACAGGGTAACAACGTCCCCAGAAAATATACTCTAAACAAATCAGAAAAGCCCTGAAGCCAGGGGAAAAGAAAGTAAAAGAAAGAAAAAAGGAAAAGAAAAAAAGGAAAAAGAAAAAGATAAAAGCAAACAAAAACAGAACAAAACAAAAAAACAGAATATGATCAAATATGATCAGGCTGGTGCATAAATCTGGGCCACACACTAGATTTAGGGTGTATTTTGACCTGTTAGAAGAAAGTGACTCTCAAAATTTTAAAGAAAAACTTATATATGTACAAAAATAAGGGTTGATACGATAAAGGGATGGAAAATGACTGTAAAGATGAAAATTATGAAAAATTTTATAAAAGGACTTGATAAGATAAGGAGTTGTTTGAAAAAAGAAAGAAGAGGATTTTAAAAAAAGAAAAAAGGGAGAGAATGTGATCAGGCAGGAGAGTAGAACAAAGCCATACACTAGAGATTTAGGGTATATTTTGATCTGTTAGAAGAAACTATCTCAAAATTTTAAAGAGAGAATAACTTATGTATATATATCAAAAATAATGGTAACTACTATGAAGGGATAGAATATGACTCTAAAAATGAAAAATAAAAAAGATTTTTTAAAAAAGGGATTGATAAGATGTTGGTTGAAAAAGGGAAAAATAAAAATTAAAAAAAAAAAGTTAAAAAAAATTAACTTTGAAAGACTAAAGAATCATGGTAAAAAAGCCATGAATTCTATGTGCAGTATTCCCCTAGTGCTGGAGTTCTGCTGTTCTCATTGATCAGTAAACTTGGTCTTGGCCGGCTGTTCTCGCTGATCTTCTGGGGGAGGGGCCTGTTGCCGTGGTTCCCAAATGTCTTTGCTGGAGGCGGAATTGCCCCGCCCTTGCCGGGGCAGGCTAAGTAATGTGCTCAGGTTTGCTCTCAGGAGCTTGTGTTCCCTGCAAGCTTTCTGTACAGCTTTGGAGGAGGAGAGTGAAAATGGGGGCCTCCCAATCTCTGCCAGGAGGAGCCAAGAACTCGGGGCCCCACTCCTCAGTGTGCCCCCAGAGAAAAGCAGTCAATCACTCCCGTCTCCCTGGTCATTGGCCACACTCCATGCTCACCCGGCCTGTGAACAAGCATTTCTATCTCTGGCACCTGACCCCATGTGGAGTCTCCACACCCAGCAGATCCCTGCAATGTACTCCTGCACCCCTCCTCCTGGGGGAGGAAGGGGAGTGTCCCCGGATCTGCTGCTTGTTGGGTCCCTGCTGGAGGAGCAGTGGCCTGAATGTGCCGCGGATCACGGTTTATGACAACCCCGAGCTGAGAGCCCACTCCTCCG
The DNA here is from genome assembly GCF_011800145.1 of Mirounga leonina. Classification (NCBI taxonomy): domain Eukaryota; kingdom Metazoa; phylum Chordata; class Mammalia; order Carnivora; family Phocidae; genus Mirounga; species Mirounga leonina. The sequence continues at coordinate 23,768,045 of NW_023270320.1, read as the reverse complement.
CTCTGTCTCTGCAGGCGGCTTCCCCGCTCCGATACCTCGGAGCTCTGCCACACTCAGGCACCCCCAGTCTTTCTGTGACCCCGAGGGTCCTGAGACCACACTGTCCCACAAGGGTTCCACCCCCCGGTTAGCCACTGGATTGACGTCCCTCAGCAGAGCCAACTTCTAAAAGTTCCGATTTGTGCTCTGCGGCTCTATCACTTGCCAGAAGCGGCTGATGGAGGCCCCCTCCCCCGCCGTCTATCCTCCCCAATATCGCCTGGGATTCACTTCTCCATACATCCTACCTTCCAGAGAATGGGCGCTTTTCTGTTCAGAGAGTTGCTGCTATTCTTTTCTTTGATCTCCTGTTGAGTTTGTGGGTGTTCAGAATGGTTTGATCCCTATGTAGCTGAATTCCTGGGACCAGATGAAATCCAGGTCTCCTACTCCTCCACCACCTTGCTCTGCCCCCTGGATGGCTCAGTCATTAAGTGCTTGCCTTCGGCCCAGGTCATGATCCCAGGGTCCTGGGATTGAGCCCCACGTTGGGCTCCCTGCTCAGCTGGAAGCCTGCTTCTCCCTCTCCCACTCCCTCTGTTTGTGTTCCCTCTCTCATTGTATCTCTCTCTGTCAAATAAATAAATAAAATCTTTAAAAATAAATAAATAAAAATAAAAATAGAAATAACAGTATCTAATACTAAAAATTGTGTTACTAAATATGACAATATATATAAAGTGCATAGTAGAAGACTAGCTTCACAATGGGTGCTCAATAAATAGTTCCTGACGGCATTATTATTTAAAAAATCCATAGTGGGGCGCCTGGGTGGCTCAGTTGTTAAGTGTCTGCCTTCGGCTCAGGTCATGATCCCAGGACCCTGGGATCGAGCCCCACATCGGGCTCCCTGCTTGGCAGGGAGCCTGCTTCTCCCTCTCCCACTCCCCCTGCTTGTGTTCTTGTTCTCTCTATCTCTCTCTTTGTGAAATAAATAATATTTTTAAAATTTTTTTTAAAGATTTTATTTATTTATTTGAGAGAGAGAATGAGAGAGAGAGAGAGAGCACACATGAGAGGGGGGAGGGTCAGAAGGAGAAGCAGACTCCCTGCTGAGCAGGGAGCCTGATGTGGGATTTGATCCTGGGACTCCAGGATCATGACCTGAGCCGAAGGCAGTCGCTTAACCAACTGAGCCACCCAGGCACCTGAAATAAATAAATAAAATCTTAAAAAAATAATAAAAAAATAAAAATATAAAATCCATAGTGATGTGAAACTTTGGGGGAATCAGAATATTAGGTTCAAATACAACCTCTGCAACTTGGTAACTGTGTGAATACAGTGCAGTCATTTAACTTTTTAGCATTTCATGTTCTACGGAATGGATTACTTATCTTACAGCATTCTAATTGGAGACCATGTCTTTCAAGGGCCCTTCCCAATGGCTGACATGGTTTAGAATCCCCGCAAATGGAAGTATTAATATTATTATTGTTCTCAGAGGATTGAAATAAACTTATTTGCCAACAGTTATTTTCTCGTTGGTCTACCCACTGCTGTGGAAGAGAGTGTCTGCCGCGGGTGTGGCTGAGCTCCAGCAGCACATGCCTGTCGTGCCTGTCGTTAAGAGGCCACTGTGGGGTGGTCTCTGGCAGAGGCAGATGGCTGCGGCGTGTACTGTCGTGGGGAGTACCCTGGACTGCTCTGCTGGTCCTGCCGGATTGCTTGAATTCAAGTTTGCTTCTTCCAATTTCTGATTCTGTCCATGCCTTCATCTCCTTTCTGCCTTTGTACTGTAGCCAAGGCCATGTCAACCTCAGTGGGGCAAGAGGAGGACTTTGTGATGCTCATGGGAAACACAGAGCCTAACTGCAGTGGGAGAGGGTAGCAGGCTGGCCGGGGCTGCACACAGTGGGTGCTCTACGTGAGAACATTGTCGTCTGAGAACATGGTCATCTAGTTCTGTTACTCATTCTCTTGGCAAATTTTCACTTTGCAGAAAAACATTCTTCATAGAAATCAACTAAGACAACAGGAGAGATTGAAAACAAGGGTTTTCTGACCTAAATATCACATATTTCATTCATTCTGACACTAACAATTTATTTAGAACTGTGTTAGAAAGTGGCCCCCATTACTAAGATTGCACAACCTTCAAAGCATCGTGCAAAGTTCTAAACTAGTAAAAAATGTTTCCCCATCTTTCCCTACTCCCTTCCCCTCCATGTCAGGTTTTATCTGAGGTTAAAATATCCATAGACCACTTTTTCCTTTTAAAATTCCCAAATTTGTCCCCATCCTTGAGGGAAAACGGGTGACTCTAAACTGTCTAGGCTGCTAGGGATGAAGGAAGGCACTGGAAGCCCAGGGGACAGGTGCTCATTGCCTCTACGTCAGAGCCCTCCTCTCTCAACCTACTGCCCCAGGAAAGGCATGCTTTTCCTGTGTGGGAGAGAGCTGCGCAAGTCTGAGCAATCCACAACAGACCATCTGAAATAATTTTCTCAGGTAGCAGAATAAGCACATGGCCAGACATTGCACTGCTTTTCAAAGAGGTGAGTCCTTTCTTGTTTCCTAACTGCCATTTAAAAACTCCAAACAAAAATTAAGCTGTTGATGCATGTAACAAAGCCTAAGCAAGGAATAACTCCTTTAAAAAAGATGGCAGTTTTTCTGGGGGGTTGGGTGGGAGGGTAGAAGTGGGCTATGCGTGGGTGTGTCATTAAATTGTGGTTTGAAATCAATGTCAATTTTCTTTGATAATAAGAAAGGCTGGTATCACTACAATAGGAAAAAAGTGTAGAGCATTTGGTGGTTTAATTATGTTTCTGTTCTTTTTTATAACTGGGTTCTTTGAAGGGAAATGCCAAGTTCTGCTGAGGTTTTTGTTGAAAATAATTTCCAAAGACCTACTTTGCTTGAATATTTCTTCCCCTTTGCTTTTCTGTTCGCAGTACCCTAGAATTACCCTCCTGCCCCTGCCAGGATGGAACCATAGTGGTGTTTGCGTCGTGAGAGCTCATTGCGTATTTTCTTTAGCTTACAGTGATGACACTTTTTAAAAAACCATCAGTGAATTAACCAAACTGCGAAAAGAATATTTTCATCTCTGTTCAATGGGTTTGCTGTAGAAAAAATATGCTTGATGATTGAAGTCATGAAAACCACTATTTTTCTCTGGCTTTCCTCTGCTTTAAAGCATTCAAAGATTTCTAAGCCAGTTTATATCTTGACTTTTCTTAGAACTGTATAGCTTCCTTTGTGGTGTCTTAAGTCTGGTCTGGGCTCGTAGTTTCTATGTGCATGCATAAGGCATGAGCGCCAAGCCTGGACACCAATGCCCAGACGCCTGTCTTTCCATGGCAACTTCTATCCAGAGCACTGGGCAGATGACGCAGTCCCTGGGATTCTAGGTAAGCAAACGGCAGCCTTGCTTTCTCTTTGCTCTTGGGCTTGAGTCTCTTGGTTGCAGTCCCAGCCATCCTCACTGGGGGATGACTCTCCTGAGGCCCCCTCAGGACCACATCCCTGGGTTTCCCCATTTCCTGGCCCCCTTTTTCCCATCCACCTGTGCACTGAACACTGGCTCAAGTCTCCCATTCCCAGCATGTTCCTTTTCTTCTTTAAGGATACCAATGTTGATGACTTACAAGGAAGTAAAATGGCTAATACATATGCTAATACCTTTTGAGTGAGATGGCAAATATGGGAGAGATAAGGGTTAAATATTTACCTTGGACAAAACTCGACTTTGGAATTTTCATACTTTTATTTATATGTTAGCTCCTGTCTACGTGGGCGAAGGTAAGGGAGAGGAAGGGAGGGTGTGGTGGCAAAGAGAACAGAGTGAGAGATTCCTGCAGAGAGCTGCTTTTTGCTGGCTCCCAGGCCCTGGATCTGGGTGGAGCTGGCAGCAAGCTAGCTCCTCACTCATGCAGACCTGCTCCCCCCCTTCCCCTGCCCCCTCGTCTCTCTACTCTTGCCTTTACATCACGGATGCCGGAGTAAGCTTTTTCTTTCACTGCCAGTGGGCATTCAGTACACTGACTCATTCTCCATGCCCCCCCTCCATTTTTAATTTTTTTTTTAAGTCACAAGCTGGGGTGGGGGTAGATAGTCATTTTTGCGAAGTTAGTCCTTTTCACAAGGTCGGTTTGTGCCTATTACCCACTGAGAAGAGAACAATTTGAGCAAATGATCACACTTAATTAGAAAAAGAAAAAATGAGGCTTAGCTCGTAATGACAATGGGCAATTTGAGTAATTAAAATTATTTTAGAAAAGCATTGATTTCTTCTAAATTAAAATATGCCCAGAAGCTTATATATGTTTTATATATATTCAAATAACTTTTTTTGTTATCCGGTCCTTCTCATTTTAAACTGTTTGTGAGCTGACTTTCCCATTTATGCTAGAGGATGTTCTATATCTCAGAATCTCTCATTGAGAATGCCCCCATAAATACTTTAAATTTATGAGACTCTCTCTCACTAGCTAAACTACAATTCCTTTAGTGTAACAGCTGAAGAAATGCACCGTAGAATTCTAGAGAAAACAGTTCTTGGCTTTAACTTCTTTATGTTCAGCAGCCTTATTATTGTCAAAATTCCCCAAATTAAAATGCAAAGCTCAGCTTCTTGGCCGGGCTCGCTTACTTAACCTTAATAAAATATAAGGGTCTGTTTCATTAATCGGAAACACACCAGACACAGTGCATGAATTTTATCTTCCACTTTGTCCTTTGTATTTCAGAATGGTGATGATAATAATAATAATAAAATCCTTGGATTTGGCAGCCAGACAATCGTGTTCTCTTTGTTTCTATCATGTTCCTATGTAAAATTAATTTCTCAGACAGACTAAATGCCTTTAGGGGCAAAAATTCCAATGATCCTCTCCCCTGGAAATCTTTAAAAATAGAATAAACTTTCATTTGTCTGGGTGTGGTTTGAGCACAGTCTGTCTTTGGCTGAGGGATGGTTTAGTTGACCTACTGATGTTGTTTTAAGCTGCATGATCACTTAGGGGGAGAATTTTCCTTTAATCCTTGCCAGATTTAATTTATCACAACAATGTGTGTGCCTATGGATGTAGTAAAACAAAAAGGGGTGCAACCTTCTTTTCCATTGTAAAGTCATGAAACAGTTTCTCAAATTTGAGAAAGTAAGATTAAATCAAGAAAATGTCTGATTTTCTCCCCCTCTTCAAACTTCTCCTGAAAGATAGTGAAATTTGATAAATAGCATGCTATTTAAGACAAGATGTTTCCAAATAACGGGTCCAAGTCAGCAAAGCGGAACCATATGCTCCATGATGACCACCTTCATGGTCCTCACATGAACCTGAAGCTGGGCATCTGGACAGAGGTGGGGGGCACTGACCATGCCAAGGTGTGCTGATGGGCGCTGACAAGAATGGGAGAGGGCTGGGGAGTGGGAGAGGGCTGGGGAAAGTGGTTTCACAGATATGGTTACCACCTGTGTCAGCCTAGACCCTTTGGAAAACTATGCTGTTGACGTTTGCCTGTGTTGTAGTATGTTGGTAGTTCATGCCTTTTTATTGCTCAACAGTACTCTAATGTATAGATATACAACATTGTTTTTTTATCAGTTCACTAGCTGATAGACATTTGGGTTTCCAATTTCTGGCTACCATGAATACACTGCTCTGAGCATTCACATACAAGTCTTTGTGCAAATGTAAGTTTTCATTGTTCTTGGGTAGATAGCCAAGGGTAGAATTTTTATTCCATGTGCTAAGGTTATATTTAACTTTTTAAAAGAAACATAGTTTTCCAAAGTGATTGCATCATTTTACATCCCCTTCAGCAATGTACGAAGATTCCAGTTCTTCCTTGTCAACGCTTGCTGTTGCCTGGATTTTGATTACAGCCATCCTAGGGGGTGTGAAGCTGTATCTCACTGTGATTTTGATTTGCATTTACCTGATGATTTAGGATGTTGAGCATCTTTCCAAGTGCTTATTGGACATTTGTATATCTTCTTTGGACAAATGCCTATTCATATCCTTTACCCATTTTTAAATTAGGTTGTATGTTTTTTTATTATTGAGTTGTAGATGCTGTCAACTGAAAGAAAGCCAACCTCAAGGTAGGTTAATAAGTGCTTTACTCATTGTCCTACTGAGGATTATAGCCCAGGAAAGAGTCTTTCACATTGTTAAGAAGAACTGCTCTGAACCTTGTTAGCTATAGATTATATATGCAAACAGAGGAAGGGGTATATATGCTTGCAAGCCGTTCTCCAAATATTTGCATGTCAAAAGGTATAATTTTTGTTTGGTTATAAAAATTAAGGTTTACTGATTTCCTCAAAGACATATGAAAGACCCTTAGGTCATCTTAATAAGTTATGTTTCTATCATAACCGATTGTTCAAAAATATTATTTGCATGCTTTCACTTAACTGATTCCCCAGTTCTTCCTGTTTTTTTTTTAAGTATTTATTTTAGATCCAGTTAGTTAACATACAGTGTTATGTTAGTTTCAGGTGTACAATATAGTAATTTAACAATTCCATACATTACCTGGTGCTCATCACACAAGTGCACTCTTTAATCCCCATCTCCTATTTTATCCATCTACCCACTCTCTCCCCTCTGGTAACCATCAGTTTGTTCTCTGTAGTTAAGAGTCTGTTTCTTGGTTTACCTCTCTCTCTCTTTTTGCCCTTTGCTCATTTGTTTTTTTTTAAGAGTATAGTTTTTTAAAAAATATTTTATTTATTTATTTGACAGAGAGAGAGAGCGAGAAAGTGCAAGTGGGGGGAGTGGCAGAAGGAGAGGGAGAAGCAGGTTCCCTGCTGAGCCAGGAGCCCAATGTGGGGCTTTATCCCAGGACCCCGGAATCATGACCCGAGCCAAAGGCAGAAGCTTAACCAGATACCCAGGCGCCCCTTGTTTTGTTTCTGAAATTCCACATATGAGTGAAATCATATGCTATCTGTCTTTCTCTGATTTATTTTGCTTAGCATAACACTGTCTAGCTCCATCCATGTCCTTGCAAATGGGAAGATTTCTTTTTTTTTTTTTTTCTGATGAACATTTATTCTTGCTAGTCTGCAGACAGAACTGACATACAAGTATGGGTATCTTATCTAAAAAGAAAAGTATTCAAGATCTCTAGATAGAAGAAGTAATAAAACCCAAGATTAAGATGCCTTAGTCTACTAGGAAGAGGCTTAGGCATTCCTACTCTTTTTTTAAAATGTAAATTCAATTAATTAACATATAATCTATTATTGGTTTCAGAGGTAAATGTCAGTAATTCATCAATTTTTTTTTTAAAGATTTTATTTATTTTTTAGAGAGCGAGCGAGAGAGAAACAGCATGGGAGGGGAGAGGGTCAGAGGGAGAAGCAGGCTCCCCGCTGAGCCGGGAGCCCAATGTGGGACTCGATCCCAGGACCCTGGGATCATGACCCGAGCCGAAGGCAGACGCTTAACCATCTGAGCCACCCAGGCGCCCCAGTAATTCATCAATCTTACATAACACCCAGTGCTCATTACATCATGTGCCCTCCTTAATGTCTATCACCCAGTTACCCAATCCCTCCACCCCTAACCCCTCCAGCAACCCTCAGTTTGTCTCCTATGATTAAGAGTCTCTTATGGTTTGTCTGCCTCACAGATTTTGTCTTCTTTTATTTTTTTCCTCTCTTACCCTATGATCATCTGCTTTGTTTCTTAAGTTCTACATATGAGTGAGATCATACAATAATTGTCTTTCTCTGATTGACTTATTTCACTTAGCATAATACCCTTTACTTCCATCCATGTTGTTGCAAATGGCATTTTTTTTTATGGCTGAGTAGTATTCCATTGTGTGTGTGTGTGTGGGGGGGGTATTCCCTCTATCCCCACACAGTGAAGAGTTTTAATCAAGAAAGATACTGTACTTTGTCAAATGCTTTTTCTGCATCTATTGAGAGGATCATATGGTTCTTGTTCTTTCTTTTGTTTATGTCATTGGATCACATTGATTGATTTGCGGATGTTGAACCACCCTTGCAGCTCAGGAATAAATCCCACTTGGTCATGGTGAATAATCCTTTTAATGTACTGTTGGATCCTATTGGCTAGTATCTTGGTGAGACTTTTTGCATCCATGTTCATCAGGGATATTGGTCTGTAATTCTCCTTTTTGGTGGGGTCTTTATCTGGTTTGGGGATCAAAGTAATGCTGAACTCAGAGAAAGAGTTTGGAAGTTTTCCTTCCATTTCTATTTTTTGGAACAGCTTCAGAAGAATAGGTATTAATTCTTTAAATGTTGGGTAGAATTCCCCTGGGAAGCCATCTGGCCCTGGACTCTTGTGTGTTGGGAGATTTTTGATGACTGCTTCAATTTCCTTGCTGGTTATAGGTTATTCAGGTTTTCTATTTCTTCCTGTTTCAGTTTTGGTAGTTTATACATCTCTCGGAATGCAGCCATTTCTTCCAGATTGCCCAATATGTTGGCATCTAGTTGCTCATAATATGTTCTTATAATTGTATTTCTTAAGTATTAGTTGTGATCTCTCCTCTTTCATTCATGATTGTATTTATTTGGGTCCTTTCTCTTTTCTTTTTGATAAGTCTGACCAGGGGTTTATCAATCTTTTTAATTCTTTCAAAGAACCAGCTCTTGTTTCATTGATCTGTTCTGTTCTTTTGGTTTCTATTTCATTGATTTCTGCTCTAATCTTTATTATTTCTCTTCTCCTGCTGGGTTTAGGCACCATACACTGTTCTTTCTCCAGCTCCTTAAGGTGTAACGTTAGGATGTGTATTTGAAAACTTTCTTGTTCCTTAAGAAAAGTTTGTATTGCTATATACTTTCCTCTTAGGACTGCCTTTGCTGCATCCCAAAGGTTTTGAACAGTTGTGTTTTCATTTTCATTTGATTCTGTCAATTTTTAAAGTTCTTCTTTAATTTCCCGGTTGACCCATTCATTCTTTAGTACGATGCTCTTTAGCCTCCATGTATTTGAGTTCTTTCCAACTTTCCTCTTGTGATTGAGTTCTAGTTTCAAAGCATTGTGGTCTGAAAATGTGCAGGGAATGATCCCAATCTTTTGGTACCAGTTGAGATCTGATTTGTGACCCACTATGTGATCTATTCTGGAGAATGTTCCATGTGCACTCAAGAAGAATGTGTATTCTGTTGCTTTAGGACAGAATGTTCCGAATATATCTGTGAAGTTCATCTGGTCTAGTGTGTCATTCAAAGCCATTGTTTCCTTGTTGATCTTCTGCTTAGAAGATCTGTCCATTGCAGTGAGGGGGGTGTTAAAGTCCCCTACTAATATTGTGTTATCATTGATGTGTTTCTTTAATTTTGCTATTAATTAGCTTATATATAATTAGCTGCTCCCATGTTAGGGGCATCAGTATTTACAATTGTTAGATCTTCTTGTTGGATAGAATTTTTAGTTATGATATAGTGTCCTTCCTCATCTCTTATTACAGTCTTTGATTTAAAATCTAATTTGTCTGATATAAGGATTGCCATCCCAACTTTCTTTTGATGTCCATTAGCATGATAAATGGTTTTTGACCTCCTCGGTTTCTATCTGGAGGTGTCTTTGGGTCTAAAATGAGTCTCTTGCAGACAGCATATTGATGGGTCTTGCTTTTTTATCCAGTCAGATACCATGTGTTTTTTGATTGGGGCAGTTAGCCCATTTTACAATCAAGGTAACTATTGAAAGATATGAATTTAGTGCCATTGTATTACCTGTAAAGTCACTGTTTCTGTATATTATCTCTGTTCCTTTCTGGTCTATGTTACTTTGGGCTCTCTCTTTGCTTAAAGAATCCCTTTTAATATTTCTTTGGTGATCACAAATTCTTTTAGTTTCTGTTTGTCATGGAAGCTTTTTATCTCTCCTTCTATTTTGGAAGTGAGTCCAAGATGGCAAAGGAAGGGGAGACCTCAGTTTCATCTGGTCCCAGGAACTCAGCTAGATAGCTATCACATCATTCTGAATACCTGCAAACTCAACCGGAGATCTAAGAAAAGAATAGCCGAAACTCTACAAATCGAAAAGCCACCACATTCTGTAAGGTAGGAGGTGTGGAGAAGTGAATCTGAAGAGAAGATAAACTGCGGGGGGAGGGAGCCTCCATAACCCAGCTACCAGAAAGTGATATTGCAGAAGAGCACAAAATCAGAACTTTTAGAAGACTGCTCCTGTAAGGGATGTCCCTGCCTCAAAAGTGCTCAGGTGACAAAGCAGGGGCAGAATCCTAGGTGAGACAGTGTGGTCTCAGGATCCCTGGGTTCACAGGAAGACCAGGGGTGCCTGAGAGCTGCAGAGTTCCCAGGTATTGGAGCCTGGAAGCCGGCTGCAATCAGCGAACCCAGAGTGGGCTTTCAGCTCAGGTTGCCATAAACCATGAACTGTGGCACAGTCAGGTGACTGGTCTTCAAGCAGTGGCCCAACAAATGGCAGAACCAGCGAGAACCCCCTTATTACCCTGGGAGAAATGGCACAGGAGTGTGCTGCAGGAGGCTTCAGGGTTTGGAGACTTGAAATGGGGTTGAGTGCCTGAGATACAAATGCTCCGTCACAGGCTGGGTTACCACAGAGTGAAGATGGAGACCAGGGTGCACTGAGGAGTGGGGTCCCAAGATTTTGGCTCTGGGGCATGGAGATTGGGAGGCTGCCATTTTCATTTGCATCCTCTAAAGCTGCGCAGAAAGCCTTAAGGCAACAAAAGCCACATTGAGCAATCCTGAGCAGATTAGTTACCCTGGTCCCCTAGCAAGGGCAGTGCAATTCCGCCCGGGGCAAAGACATTTGAGAATCAACGCAACAGGCCCCTCCCCCAGAAGATCAGCCGGAACATCCAGCCAAGACCAAGTTTACTGATCATTGAGAACTGCAAAACTCCAGAGCTAGGGGGATATTGTATTAGAATTCATGTTTTGTTTTTTTTTTTCCTCATGATTCTTTAGTCTTTCAATTTTAATTATTTTCTCCTTCCTTTTTTCAACCAATTTCTTATTTTATCAGCTTTTTAAAAAAATCTTTTTAATTTTTATTTTTATAGTTACATTCTATCCTTTCATTGTATTTAATTTTATTTTTGTATATATATGTTTTTCTTTCTTTACAGTTTTGGGATGCAGTTTCTTCTAACAGACCAAAATACACCCAGAATCTTGTGTATGGCTCTGGTCTCCTCACTTGTCTGATTATATTCTCTTGTGGGTTTTCTTTTTCTTTCTTTCTTCTCCTTCTTCTTCTTCTTTTTCTTTTTTGTTAAAGTCTTTTTAAATATTCATCTTTATGGTTGCATTCTATCTTTCCAATATATTTAATTTTATTTTTGTATATATAAAAGTTTTTCTTTCTTTATAATTTTGAAATGTAGTTTCTTCTAACAAACTGACCAAAATACACTCAGGATATAGTGTATTGCTCTGTTCTCTTCACCTGTCCATTTATATTCCTTCTTTTTTTTTTTTTGTCTTTTAATTTTAATTTTTAGTTACATTCTATCCTTTCACTATATTTCTCTGATGATCAGTGATGTTGAGCATCTTATCCTGTGTCTGTTGGTCATCTGGATATCTTCTTTGGAAAAATGTCCAATCATGTTTTCTGCCTATTTTTTAAATTGGATTATTTGTTTTTTGGGTGTTGAGTTTTATAAGATCTTTGTATATTTTGGATAATAACCCTTTCTCAGATATTTCATTTGCAAATATCTTCTCCCATTCCATAGGTTGCCTTTTAGTTTTATTGATTGTTTCCTCTGTTGTGCAGAAGCTTTTTATGTTGACAATAGTTTATTTTTGTTCTTGTTTCCCTTGCCTCTAGAGACATATTTAGAAAAAAATTGATAATGCTGATGTCAAAGAAGTTTTGTGTTCCCCTCTTGGATTTTTATGTTTTCATGTCTCATATTCAGGTCTTTAATCCATTTTGAATTTATTTTTGTGTATGGTATAAGAAAGTGGTCCAGTTTCATTCTTTTGCATGTAGCTGTCCAGTTTACCCAATATCATCATTTGAAGAGATTGTCTTTTTCCCATTGGATATTGTTTCCTGCTTTGTAAAGTTTTATTGTTGTGGGTTCATTTCTGGGTTTTCTATTCTGTGCTATTGATCTAGGTGTCTGTTTCTGTGCCAATACCATACTGCTTTGATCACTACAGCTTTGTAATATAACTTGAAGTCCAGAATTGTGATGTTTCCAGCTTTGCTTTTCTTTTTCAAGATTTTTTTTTTTTTTTTTTACTATTTGGGGTCTTTTCTGGTTCCATACAAATTTTAGGATTGTTTGTTTTAGCTCTGTGAAAAAATGCTGTTGGTATTTTGATAGGGATTGCATTAAATGTGTAGATTGCTTTGGGAAATATAGATACTTCAGCAATATTTGGTCTTCCAATCCATGAGCATGGGATATCTTTCCATTTCTTTGTGTCATCTTCAGTTTCTTTCATCAGTGTTTTATAGGTTTCAGAGTATAGGTCTTTCATCTCTATGGTTAGCTTTATTCCTAGGTATCTTATTGCTTTTGGTGTAACTAAATGAGATTGTTTCCTTAATTTCTCTTTCTGCTGTTTCATTATTGGTGTATAGAAATGCAACAGATTTCTGTATGTGGCTTTTGTATCCTGCAATCTTACTGAATTCCTTTATCAGTTCTAGCAGTTTTTGGTGGAGTCTTTCAGGTTTTCTCTACAGAGTATCGCATCATCTGCAAATAGTGAAAGTTTTACTTCTTACTTGCCAATTCGGATGCCTTTTATTTCCTTGTGTTGTCTGATTGCTGTGGTTAGGACTTCCAGTACTATGTTGAATAACAGTGGTGAGAGTGGACATCCTGTCTTATTCCTGATGGTGGAGGAAAAGCTCTCAGTTTTTTCCCATTTAGGATGATATTAGCTGTGGGTTTTTCATATATGGCCTTTATTATGTTGAAGTATGTTCCTTTTAAACCTACTTTGATGAGGGTTTTTATCACAAATGGATGTGCTTTGTCAAATGCTTTTTCTGTATCTATTGAAATGATCATATGGTCCTTATTCTTTCTTTTATGAATGTGATATATCACATTGATTGATTTGCAAATATTCAACTACCCTTGTAACCCAGAAAGAAATCCCACTTGATTGTGGTGAATGGTTTTTTAATGTATTGTTGGATTTGGTTTGCTAGTATTTTATTGAGAATTTTTGTATTCATGTGCATCAGGGATATTGACCTATAGTTCTCTTTTTTAGTGGAGTCTTTATCTGGTTTTGGTATCAGGGTAATGCTGGACTCATATAATGAATTTGGAAGTTTTCCTTCCTTTTCTATTTTTTGGAATAATTTGAGAAGACTAGGTATTAACTCTTCTTTAAATATTTGGTAGAATTCCCCTGTGAAGCCACCTGGCTGTGGACTTTTGTTTGTTGGGAGTTTCTTGATTATTTATTCAATTTCTTTGCTGGTTATTGGTCTGTTCAAGTTTTCTAGTTCTTCTTGTTTCAGTTTTGATAGTTTATATGTTTCTAGAAATTTATCCATTTCTTCCGAGTGGTCTAATTTGTTGGCATATACTTTTTCATAATGTTGTCTTATAATTGCTTATAGTTCCCTCTCATTTGTGATTTTATTTGTTTGGGTGATTTCTCTTTTCTTTTTGTTAAGTCTGGCTAGAGGTTTATCAATTTTATTAATTTTTTAAAGAACTAGCTCCTGGTTTCATTGTTCTATTCTCTCTGTCTCTCTCTCTTTCTCTCTCTCTCTTTTTTTTTTTTTTGGTTTCAGTATCATTGACTTCTGCTCTATATTATTTCCTTCCTTCTGATGGCTTTAGGCTTTGTTTGTTGTTCTTTTTCTAGCTTCTTTAGGTGTAAGTTAGGTTTTTATTTCAGATTTGTCTTGCTTCCTGAGGTAGGCCTGTATTGCTATATATTTCCCTCTTAGGAACAAAAGTGGCTCTAGGAGGTCCTAAGACTGTCATTTTTTCATTTTTATTTGTCTCCATATGTTTTTTATTTCTTCTTTGATTTCCTGGTTGCTCTATTCAGTGTTTAGTAGTATGTTGTTTAACTTCCATGTATTTGTGTTCTTTCCAGATTTTTCTTGTGGTTGACTTCTCATTTCATAGCATTGTGGTCAGAAAAGATGCATGTTATGATTTCAGTCTTTTGTATTTGTTGACACTTGTTTTGTGACCTAATATGTGATCTATTCTGGACAATGTTGCCTGTGCGCTTGAAAAGAATGTGTATTCTGCTATCTTAGGATAGAATGTTCTGAATATATCTGTAAACACTTATGGTCCAGTGTGTCATGCAAAGCCATTGTTTCCATACTGATTTTCTGTTAGATGTCTGTCCATTGATGTAAGTGGGGTGTTAAAGCCCTCTACTATTGTATTAGTATTAATTAGTTCCTTGATGTTTGTTATTGTTTTATATATTTGGGTGTGCCCGTGTTGGGTGCATAAATATTTACAATTGTTAGATCTTTTTGTTGGATTGTCCCCTTTACTATGATGTAGTGCCCTTCTTTATCTCTTGTTACAGTCTTTGTTTTTTATAGTCTAGTTTGACTGATATAAGTATTGCTACTCCATCTTTCTTTTGACTCCATTTGCATGACATGTTTCTCCATTCCCTCACCTTCCATCTGCAGGTGTCTTTTGGTATAAAATGAGTCTCTTGTAGGCAGTATATAAATGGGTCTCTCTTTTTTTTTTTTGTCCATTCTGATACCCTATGTCTTTTGATTGGAACGTTTAGTCCACTTATATTCAAAGTAATTATTGATATGTATTTATTGCCATTTTATTACTTATCATCCTTTCTGAAGATTTTCTCTGATCCTTTCTTGTCTTTGTCACTTTGGGTCTCTCCTTTGCACTCAATCAGTTCCCTTTAATATTTCTTGCAAAGCTGGTTTAGTGGTCATGAACTCCTTCAGTTTTTGTTTATCTAGGAAACTCTTTATCTCTCCTTCTATTCTGAATGATAGCCTTGCTGGACACAGTATGCTTGGCTGCAGATTTTCCCCATTCTGCACTTTGAATATATCATGCCACTCCCTTCTGGCTTGCCAAGTTTCTGTTGAGAAATCTCCAGCCAGGTTTATGGGTTTTCCCTTGTGAGTTAAGGACTATTTTTGGCTTCTTGCTTTTAAGACTTTTTTTCCTTATCATTATATTTTGCAAATTTACTTATAATATGTTGTGGTGTTGGTCTACTTTTGTTGATTTTGATGGGAGTTCTCTGTGCCTCCTGGATCTGGATGTCTGTTTCCTTCCCCACATTAGGGAAGTGTTCAGCTCTTATTTCCTTAAGTAAATTTTCTGCCCCCTTTTCTACCTTCTTCTTATTCTTCTTCTGGGACTCCTATAATACAAACATTATTATATTTGATGGAGTCACTATGTTCCTAAGTCTATTCTTGTGTTCCATAATCTTTTCTCTCTTTTGTTCAGCTTCATTATTTTGTCTTCTAGGTCACTAATTTGTCCCTCTGTTTCTTCCAGCCTGTTGTTCTTTGCATCAACCCTGTTTTCAATCTCATTTATTGCATTCTTTAGTTCTGATCAATTATTTTTTAACTCTTTTTTCTCCATGGTAAGGGTCTCCCTGATGTCTTCTTTTTTTTAAATTTTTTTTATTCTTATGTTAATCCCCATACATTACATCATTAGTTTTAGATGAAGTGTTCCATGATTCATTGTTTGTGCATAACACCCAGTGCTCCATGCAGAATGTGCCCTCCTCAATACCCACCACCAGGCTAACCCATCCTCCCACCCCCCTCCCCTCTAGAACCCTGTTTGTTTTTCAGAGTCCATCGTCTCTCATGGTTCATCTCCCCCTCCGATTTCCCCCACTTCATTCTTCCCCTCCCACTACCTTCTTCTTCTTCTTTTTTTTTCTTAACATATATTGCATTATTTGTTTCAGAGGTACAGATCTGAGAGTCAACAGTCTTGCACAATTCACAGCACTTACCAGAGCACATACCCTCCCCAGTGTCTATCACCCAGTCACCCCATCCCTCCCACCCCACCCCCCACTCCAGCAACCCTCAGTTTGTTTCCTGCAATTAAGAATTCCTCATTCCCTGATGTCTTCTATTCTTTTCTTAAGCCCAGTGAGTATCCTTATGATTGTTGCCTTAAATTCGCCATCAGACATGTTACTTATTTCTGTTTTGCTTAGATCTCTGGCCATTGCCTTAGCTTGTTCTTTCATTTGGCATAAATTTGTCCATCTCTGCATTTTGTCTAAGTCTCTGCCTTCTTCTGTGTATTAGAAAAGCCTGTTATGTTTCCTGTTGCTGAACATAATGTCTTCATGAATAAGACATCATGTAGTGTCCAGGGCCTGGCATTTCAGGGAGTGTCTCTGGTGTGTGCTCTGCCCTTGTAATGTGGCTGCTCTGTCCTTCAGGCCAGTCATCTGCAGAGGCTCTCCTTGCCTGTTGTGGGCAGTGTTTGGTTCTTGGCCTGAATGTGGCAAGTTTTAACTAGGTGTGCTCTGGTCTGATACCACTGCTATGAGAATAAGGTCCTGCAGAACTCTCTGGTTGGGAGACGTGGTGGTGGCAGGGGTTTGTGCTGGTCTTCTGGGGGAGGGACCCACTGCACTAAGACTGAGGGAAACTTGACTGAGAGGGGCAGTGCCAACAAAGTACAGGGGGATGGGGCTTGGTGTAAGCAAGTTAGGTAGCCAGTATAGGTGTTGAGCTGCTTCCGTAGGCAGCTCTCTGTTTTTGCTGAGCGGTGCAGGAGGGGAATGGCTCTCGCCAGCTCCTTTGTTCCCAGAGAAGCATCTCCGTGCATACTGCCTCTCAGAGATGTGCTCCAAGAAATTGAATCATCTCCCGGCTGTGTCCCCCGGGGTGTTGTTCAGATCACTGTTTCCGTGCTGTCTGCTTCCAGATTTTTTGCCTGCCTTCTCTCCAGGAATAGCAGCGTGCTCTCCAGTTCTATCCTAGTCAAGTCCACTGACCTTTAAAACTGTAAGCTTTAACCCACTGGTTGCAAGAACTCATGAAATCCACTGCCTCTCGTTTTCCAAGCCAATGGCTTTGGGGAAATATTCTCCTTGTGTGTTCCACTGTGTGCTCCTCCACCTCTCTCTCTCTCTCACCCTTATCCATGACCAGAGCTCCCTCTCCTCCACAGCACCTGCGATTGATCCGTTTCTCCCCTAAACCATGTCTTTGCACTCCTTACCTTCTTCAGTGTGGCCTCTTCTGTCCGTCTAGTTGCAGAGTGTGTTCTGTCAGTCTTCAGGTCTTTTCCTGGAGTATTTAGGATGATTTAACGGTTATCTAGTTGTGTTTGTGGGATAAAACAAGCCTTGAGTTCTACTCCACCAATATGTTCCCTCTTCTAGAATCCAGTTCTTCTTGCTTTTTATATCTTCTTGAGGTCACATGAAAGGGTCACAGAAGGCTGACATCAGCCACCTACTCCAGTTTTAGTGCACAGTGTTCTTTATAGATTCTGGATACAAATCCTTTTTAAGATATATGATTTGAAAATATTTTCTATCAGACTGTGGCTTGTCTTTTAATTTTAATGGTATCTGTCAAAAATCAAAAGTTTTAAAATTTTGATGAAGTCTAATTAATCAATTTTTCTTTTATAGGTCATGATTTTAATGTTACATTTAAGACATCTAACACAATTACAAAAATATTTTGTCTCACATTTCCCCTAGAATTTTTATAGTTTTATCTCTTACATTTAGGTCTATGATCCATTTTTACTTGTTTTTTTTGTGTGTGGTGTACTGTAAAGATTTAAGATTATTATTATTGCTTTCTTTGCATATGAATATCCGATAATTCCATCACCAGTTGTTGAAAAAATTATCCCTTCCCCACTGAATATCTTGGCTCTTTGTCAAAAATCAATTGACCATAAATATAAAGGTTTATTTCTGAACTTTCTATTCTGCTCCATTGGTCTATATGCCAGTCTTGATGCTGATCACACTGCCTTGATTATTATAGCTTTATAATAAGTTTTGAAGTTGGGTAGTGACATTCTCCTTTGTTCTTCCTTTGTAAGTCATTATCTTTGTACTACTTCTTTCACTGTAGGCGATGGTTAAATTTCCAATCCCAAAAAAGTTATTGAAAAGGAGATTGTCTTTTCCTTTACATCTCTGTAATGTATTAGGATCTTCTTACTGGCTCATATATAAGTTAGCTTTTGTAACATAACATACCACCTTAAACCTAGTGGCTTAATAGAATACGTATTTATTTAGCTAACAATTCCAGGGGTCAGCAATTTGGGATGTGCTCAGCTGAGCAATTTCTTTTTCTCCTGCTTTTTCATGTGTCTGTGGTCAGCTGCCAGTCCCTTTGGTAGTTCTACTTCTGGGGTTGACTGGATGTCAGCTGGGGCAATGGTGGGTAACTAGGTCATATGTTTCTCATCATCCATCAGACTTGTTCCCATGGCAGCAGAGTACCAACAATTCAAGAGGGAAAAGTTTTCAAGTCCCTGCTAGTGTCTCCTTTGCTAATGTCCCATTGGTCAAAACAAGCAACAAAGCCAAGACCAGGGTTAATTTGGGAGAGTTCTACCAAAAGTGAATACGGGGATGTATGAACTAATTGAAGGCATTGCTAGGGTCAATCCACCACAGTTTTTGGCAACCTGTTGGAATTAGCTACTTTGAATATGAAGAGAACCAAGCGTCTGGGGATGAGCCAAACCAAAGTTTAACAAATCAGTTATTTCAAAGCAACAGTTTTTGGTCATTGGGACTTATTCTTCCACAGATTTCCAATCCATAGGGCCCACATCTCATCCAGTAGCTAACACTAGAGACTAAGGACAAAGAGAAATAAAATGGCTCCTTATAATTTTCCTTAGGACCACAAAACTTTTAATTTGGGGAAACTAAAAGAGCCCAAAATATTTCCTCAATAAGAACATTTAGGGAGCTTCAATTTCAATCCTTCCTACCTTAACATGATTTACTTTCAGAACAGAATAATCTTAGAGATCTTAATGATTATACAGACCAAATCTGAAGGTTGTACCTCAGAGTTTCATTGAATGGGTAGTGTCTTTACATGACTAAGTCTAAGCATCAGGGCATCCTGACATTAGGATTTACCACTCCTGCATAAATAACCAAACCACACAAGTGTTTTCTTGTATTTTTCTGGAAAAAAAATTACAAGGAGCTACTAGGTTTTTGGTAGGAGATGAAGCTTTAATGCCATATTCATAATAGTCAAAGTTAATTCATTATTGTCTTTTTCTCCATGTGATATGGGTCACCATCTGCATTAGAGTCCCTGTTGCCATTGCTGTTATGAAAACACTTGGAATATTTTAGCAAATGGGTGGACCTGGGAGTAGATGAGAGGAAGGAAGTTGCATGGTCTACGCTCAGACCAGTGAGTTAAGATGACCTCCTGCACGTCTCTGGTGAATAGTTTCAGTGTGTTACAACAGCAGCTCTGGGTTAAATATATTACTTGGGCCAACCAGGAAAACTCACCACCAGTGACATTATATTGAAAACAATAATTTAGCAAATAGCTTTACAAATATATTCTCTTTGAAAATTGGGGTTGTCTTTATTTCAGAATATATAGATAAAAGCTGGATTTATATGGGACTTTGGATCGACTTTTTTGGCTAAACTACCAATTAACTCAATTCCGTGCAGGCAGTGTAAACAAGGCTCCTTGATTTTCTCCTCCTCTGACAAGCTTGTTGGTTAAAATGATTATTTTAGCATATTATGGTGGGATTGTGGCTATGGAACTGGACCTAATAAATTTAAATCACTGCCAGTCCAGATCACTTCAGGTGCCTAGGAAGAAACGGGTTTCTTAATGTTGATTGTCCTGGCTGTCATTATATAAAGAAGCTTCCGAGGAAATGAAGGCTTGTCCTTGGTCCAAGATAGGTGTAGTTGCTGCCTTGTAAATGGTAGTTTCATTGGATCGCCTGCAGGCTTCAGACTCCATTTGAATATGTGGATGAAACAAGAAAGATGCTGTTTGACAAAGATGAGTGGCTTTGTTAATTAAATTACCAGTGGAAAATTTACGAGCTTTAATTAGTATGAAATAAGCCACACAAATAAAGATAGTGATTAAAGCATGCTAATCTGATTAGAATCACAGTATGTGTGGTTCCAGGCTACCTGATGATAGAGATTAGCCAGGCCAGCGGAGGCTGGGGAGACGCAGGAACCTGCTTAGAAGAAGAGGGTACTTGCACCCAAACCTGGAGCTGCTGTTGGATTGCTAACTCATTTGGGGAGGGGGGAGGGATTATGCCTGAAAAACACTGTGAAAAGCATGGGCATTGTTGAATTGAAAAAAGCCTTCTTTCTGGGAGGAAGCCTATAAAATCCATGACCACCTGTAGTGAAGAGAGCCAAATCAAACTTCAGAGCTCTCACTAGCTGAGCAAGATTTTACCCAGCCTCGGGGCGCGTGGGTGGCTCAGCTGGTTCAGCGTCTGCCTTCAGCTTGGGTAGCGATCTCAGGGTCCTGGGATCGAGCCTGGCGTCGGGCTCCCTGCTCAGTGGGTGGCCTGCTTCTCCCTCTCCCTCTACCCCTCTCCCACTTCCACGCTGTCTCTCTCTCTCTCACTCTCTGTCTCAAATAAATAAAATCTTTAGGAAAAAAAAAAAAGATTTTACCCAGTCTCTCAAATCTTCACACTTATGGAAAGTCTGTAGAGGCAAAAATTGTGAGTTGTCCATACTTTCTTTATTCAGACCCACACAATGAAAGCAGTGTCTGTTGGAGACATTTAGACAAAGAATATTCAAGTATCTTGTGTATGGAGAAAAATGTTAAATTCAATGCAGTACAAATCACACCATTAAAGTATCATGTGGATCCTCTCCAATGTTCAGTTCCTTTGTCTAACTTTGTATCGAACTAATTTTAGTTTATGAGTGTAGATAGATGGAAATTGTCCATTTCCCTTCCAGCAATTCCCAGTTCTCCCTCCTCATTTTCTGCTTTGTAAAGCTTCCAATCACCTCAAAGCCTGGATGAGAAAACAGGTCATGAGTCTCCATTATTTCCTATGTGCACATGCAGAGCATTGTTTATGAGGCTTTCATAATATTTAGATAGTCATAAGCCAACAGAAACCATAACAAAACTTCACTTTTCACTTTTCAAACAAATCATAACCAAAATTTTTAGAAGATATTCAATTATAAATTAAATAAAATGGCACAGTTTATACTGACTTAGGCTTCTAATATTTGGCATCAACTCTTTTAAATTTTTATTCCTTCAGCATGCGCTTATTATAAGAAAGGATTTTCCTTTGGTGTCACAAATGCTGAGTTGTAGGAAGAAATTTATTTTAAGTGGCTAGTATTATGAGGGAGGGTTATGGTCATTTCAAATCAAATAATTTTTTTAAAAATAGACATTTTTATTGTCAATTTGATGGCATAGATTTCAGCTACAATTGTGTCACCCTGCCTATTGAAATGATTTAGTTCAAAATAAACCAACATTTTTCACTATAGATTTTTCATTAAAAATATCTGCTAAGACAAAAAAATTTTCTTTGGTGCTTATGGCTAAAATACAAAAGGGTAGAGTGAACAACTGCCCAAATATACTTGGATTGAATTTATTAATTCAATTCCTTCTATGTCTCTAATTCATTAATTATAATTCACAATATATAATTTATGGCTATCACAAAAGATGATGTGAAGTTGAATGTCTGTTGCACTGCTATATATGTGGTAACAGAAATATTTTTTCCCGGCCAATGAATATTTGTTGAGAACCCCAAAAGATGCATTATTCTGTCCTGTATGTTGGTATCTTTTGCAAGGAATAGATATGATCTGGTGAATAGATAAGATGCTTGTCTTTCTTAGATTTTTAATAGAGACATACTGATAGTGGGTGTTCAATATAGACATTCAGAGATACAAAAAATAACTAGGTAGGACAATAATTCTTTAGATTGAGTCTTTTCTCCCTTCATCCCTTTCTTCTGAGTCTGAAAACCCTTAGGTGGAGCTGAGCAAAGCTGTCAGCAGCAAAGGCAGTGACATGGGACAGGTATTGTAGCTTGAGCAGGTTGAGGATGGTGTTTGCACTGACTGGGGTGGGGTGTTAAAGCCCCATTGAGAGGTGTTGGGATGAGCAGGTTTTCTGCATAGAGAAGGGCAGGTGGGGTGCTTATGGAAGCCCCAGCAAGGGGTGCTGGAGTCAGGATGGGTGAAAAGGCTTCTCTGCAAGGAGGCAGAGGCTTAAGTGGCTCGCTGATGGGTGTAGAAGACCGACTGGAGGAGGAGGAGAAAGTCCACATGTTGGATGATTATGGCCTGGCCTGGGGACTTGGAGCTCCAGTTGGTGCAAAGGTCATGGGGATAGCCTGGCAAGGAGTACAGAGCCCAAGAGGGAGGAGGAGGCTTCCGGTGTGCAGGCATTGGGTGTGTGACCCACCATAGGTAGGAAGGCTGAGGACAAGGTGAGGAGAGCATCCTGGTGGGAGGCTAATGTGATGGCCGCAGCATCCGTGGTGCAGATGGGAGCCCTGCATGCAGAGGGCACTCGTGCAAGAGTGTGGCGGCTGTGGCTGGGAGTGGTGAGACAGCCTCTGCATGGAATTGGTGGGGGAGGTGGTCTGGTGGGGAACTGGTCACCCTCAAGGGTGAGCAAGAAAGTATAACGAAGATAAAAAGAAACAGGTTTCTCATTGTAGGAAATAGAGGAAGCAAGAAAACTGGAATAAACCTATGGGGTTAGTTTGGAATTATGGCGTTGGTTTGAACTCATGGTTTTCAGTATTTAGGTGTAGATAGATATATACATATGGAAATAAATATTGATAAGGATGTATGTGTGTATCCATCTATATGTATAGAATATGCATGCATATACATGCATATATTTCCTAGCTGTGTCCAAAGAGAGATCCTGAGAGGATGATACTCTGGAAGAAGAATCATTGCGCTTGCGTTTTGTGAGACCCAAGATTCCCTGTGGCGCCAGGCAGAGGAGGAGGGCATGCAAGGAAGGGCAGCGCTGCACGCACATGATCTGAGCCAAGTTATACATCAGGAAGAGATGAGATCTGATTTTTTGTTGGAAGCTTTTTATTTTTTTTAATTTAAATTCAATTAGCCAACTGATAGTACATCATTAGTTTCAGATGTAGTGTTCAGTAATTTATCAGTTGCGTATAACACCCAGTGCTCATCACATCACGTGCCCTCCTTAATGCCCTTTACCCGGTTACCCCATCCCCTCACCCCCCTCCCCTTGATTCCCCTCCCTTCCTCCTTCCCTCCTTCCTTCCTTTATCTAGCAAACATTTATTAAGCATTTCCCACATTCAAGGCACCGGGTGAAACGCTGTGGGGGGTAGAGGCAAAAAAAAAGATAGTTTCTGCCCTCAAATTGCTTGCAGTCCAGTAGAAGAGGAAAGACATACATAAAAGGCAACAGACAACAACAGCAAAAGCCCCAAACTCTGCTTCAGCTACACGAGTTCTGCCACTCTGATGTTCAGAATTGAATCAGCCTCCTGATCAACACTCTTTCTCCTTCCCCTCCCCCAACACATTCCTTCCCCATATTTGATTCTTTTATAGACCGGGTGACATGTGACATTGATAGCGGTACACTTTATCAGGAAAAAAATAAGCCTCGGTCAAGTGCGCAGTACTCTGGAGACTTTATCTGCCTGATGCCTCTAGGAGTAAAATGGAGTTTATCTCTTTGATTTTTAAACCCAGAAAAACTCTGCTCTCCCTTTCCTACAACAGGAAAAGCTGCAATTTAACAATTTATGTATGAAATGGTTAATTTCATTAGGATAAAATTGTGAAATACAGTGTGAATTAGGTCCCTCTTAATATAAGCCATCTTTTCAAGCGGGTAAAATGATAACGTGTATTAATTTATATAATATTGTTATAACACTATATTATGACATTATATTATAATGTCAGGGAATTTATATGTATGCCAGTGAAAATCAGTAAGGGCGTTAATCTGCACAATCCACATTATTTTCTTCATCGGTCGTTTTGGAAAAGACATGGAAAATTATGTTGCTTGAATAAAATGTGTTTTAAAAATGAATTTCCAAATAAAAATTTCCCAAACGTTCATCCTTGTTCATTAAACCTACATGACAGGGACTAAAGCAGCCATTAAGTGGTGGTTCAATGGCTGTCTGTTTGAAGTGTACATTACTATTCCAACCCATAATGTGTCTATTGTTTTGGAAAATGCTAATTGTTAAATTGATTGTGATATTCATGTTCCGACACTCCAGTTGAACACTGCACAAAGCCCCATGTGATGATGGAAAAGAGCTTGTTGTTTGATGCCCAGCGATAGCCAGTCCACACACATCCATCTCAGTTGTGCCTTGATTGTTTTTCTAAATGCGAATGGCTTAGACCAGAGAAGGGTAGTGCAAGAGATTAAATTACGCTTGTTCCTTTCATTGGTGAAGTTGCTCAGATTCCTAGATGCTGAGCAAGGAAATTGCATCTTACGTATTTGTAATGGATTCTGAGGCTGGCTGAGAAAACCAGCGTGGCATGGCCAAGAGCATGGTGCACCATGAGCTGGGAACGTGATCCTGGTACTGCTCTGTCTCTCCCTGATGCTATGATATTGGCAAGTTACTCTTTGGGATCTCATCTAAGAAGTAAGGGTATATGAAATATCACTATGTCAAATTTCTTGCTTGTTACGGTACTTAAGTTAATATGGGAAAAACTGACAAATAACTTCCAACTAGTCTTTCATCAAAAGACACCAAATCCCTTTCATGTGCTAAGAACTGTGTTTATACCAAAAGTATAAAGATTAATGAAACATAGCGTGTGTCATCCGGAGTTTATAATTTAGTCTAATACTGGCAGACTAATGATAAATTTAGTGCAGTGATGTTATAATAAGTGCCATAATATAACTAAATGTAATTCAAGATCCTAGATTTGATGCTGAAACAGAAAAAAAAAATACTGCTATAATGAACACTGCTGGAAAAATTGTACTGAATTAATGTCAAATTTCCTGGGTGTGATAATTGTATTTTGGTTACTTAAGAGAATATCCTGGGGACGCCTGGGTGGCCCAGTCAGTTAAGCGTCTGCCTTCAGCTCAGGTCATGATCCCGGAGTCCTGGGATCAAGTCCCACATCAGGCTCCCTGCTCAGCAGGGAGTCTGCTTCTCCCTCTGCTCTTCACCCCGCTTGTGCTCTCTCGCGCGCGCGCTCTCTCTCTCCCTCAAATAAACGGATAAAATTTTTTAAAAAACAAAAAAGAGAATATCCTGTTCTTAGGAGACATGCTGACATATTTGGGGTCATGATATCTGCAACCTAGTCTCAAATAATTCAGTAAAATATATGTTTACACACACACACACACACATACATATATATGAGAGAGGCTGAAAGTAGACACAGCAAAATGTTTACAATTGGTGAAAGTAGTGTATGGATATTCCTTTATGATTCTTACATCTTTTCTGAAGATAATAACTAGAAAAAGTAATGAATTCTTTACATGTAATATGTCAACAGGAATGTAACAGGAATGCAAGATAATTACATGCAAGATAATTATAATAGTCCAATGAAATGGGATGTTAAATCATCTCATTGTGTAAGTCTGAGGCCCCACAGATGAAACATATTGGTGACAAGTGCCCAATGATTCTAGTCCAACACCCCCACAGGACCAGGTAAGATGTGGCCCAGATCATGTCCAGTTCATTGGCTTCTTCCAGCTCCTAGGAGAGAAGAGGGAAGATCATTCTGAGGCACAAGAATGGTTAAGTAACTTGCCCAAGGTCACGGAGCCAAGGAGTCAAAATCAGGCTTTTGCCAAGCGGTTTCCTTGCTTTAGCACTCTATGGTGCCTCTAATAATCTTGTGTTGAACTCAGTTTGGATGTTTCATGTTAGACTGTTTTTATTTTTATTTTTCCTGCCTATTTTCTCAAGTTTAGTTTGGAACAAAAATGTCCAAAGGAGCCCAAATTATGGTTGCATGATTTTTAGTGAATTAGTCAAATTGGAACTTTGCTGATCTGATTACTTCCAGAGCCCTGATGATTGTGATTTGGCCTGTCATAATGATTATAAATGGTTATAAGTGACTTGTCTGGTCATTGATTTTGAAGATTTTCAGAGCAATCAGATCCAGTCTATGCAACAAGTTGGATCTTTACACATATATTTTTAATGCATATAAAATACGTAAATCCTAAGGGAAGAAACAACCATCCAATTCATCATCAGTAGAACTGAGATTAAAATATGAAGAGTGATATTGAGCACACCTTCTCCAAGCCTTTTTCCAAGCTGCTCTTATGGGAAGAGTGTCTCAAGAAAGATACTAGATCAGCTGGAGGTAGGCCAAGACTTCATCTTGAGTTTCGGGAACTCTGAGTGTTTTGGAAGATATTTAGGAATAAAGTCCTGAAAATTTTCTTTTCAGGTTCATAAAAAAAGAAGGCACAGTCAGATAGTTAGGACAAAGATATTTTGGGGAGGAAACTGTGACTACTAAGGGACCTTTAGAAAAATTCTCTAAAAGAGTGCTTTGCTATTAGTAGAGGAGGAGAGAGGTTAGACTTTAAACTTAAAGGAATGGTAATCTTTGGAGTCTGCAATTTGGCGCAAACTAGTCTTGCATTTTATTCCTCTGATGTTTGTTTCTTTTCACTGTGAAGATTCAACCTTCAAAGCAGAACCTGACAGGTTGTGCTCTGTTAATCTAGCCTTCTGGGAAACTGTCTTCAGTTGAATAATAGCAGCAAATCTATGAGTTCACTCCTGTTCTCAGGGCTCATTCATCTCAACCAAGTGGCAACAGAGGCCTTAAATGAGCCATACAGAAGTGCATCTTGCAAATAACTTCAACTGGGAGTTTTGAATAATGTTACTTTTAGGTTTTTAAGAAAGTTTTATTATGTTCATCATGAAGCCTAATGGAAGGTATTTTGCATTTTGAGAGGAGGAATTATAATATACAAATTTTCCAGATTCTAAATTATTTAAATGGTAATCCAAAGACGTTCCTTGTCAGAAGCAATATTATTTTATACATGCTAGAGAAGAGGAACCATTGTGCATCTTCCCAACTAGAAATCCTGAACAGTGACTAGTGTATATCATGAAGATTAGGCAATGAATTCTTGACATGTAATATGTTCCTTTTTTTTTGTATCTGATATTATTTTTAATAGTATTTCTATCGATTCTCTTGAGATAACAATTTGTCTACATTAGAGAAATTTTGAGTTTTTGGTCTATGATTTATACCTCTTCTTTGTTTTACTTTTTTTTTTTTCAGTCTCATTGAGATATAATTGATATACAGCACCATATATGGTTAAGGTATACACCTTTATGACTTGGCTTATATATATCATGAAGTGTTTACCATAGGGGCACCTGGGTGGCTCAGTCAGTTAAGCATCTGACTCTTGATTTCAGCTCAGGTCATGTTCTCAAGGTTGGGAGATCAAGCCCCACATTGAGTTTCATGCTCAGTGGGGATTCTGCTTGGGATTCTCTCTCACTCTCTCGCTCTGCCCCTTCCCTCCCCCAAAATAAAAAAAAAAATAAATCTTAAAAAAAGAAGAAATGATTATCACAATAAGTTAGCATCCATTATCTCATATAAATTAAAAAAAAGTTTTTTTCCTTACGATGAAAACTTCTAGGATTTATTCTCTTAGAGACTTTCAAATATGCCATACAACTATGTTGACTACAATCACCATGTTGTACATTACATTTCCAGGAGTTATTTATCTCATAACTGGGAGTTTGTACTTTTTAACCACCTTCCCCCATTTCCCCCACTCCCTGCCTCTGGTAACCACAAATCTGATCTTTTCTTCCATGTGTTTTGCTTTTTTTTTTTTTTTCCAGATTTCACGTGTAAGTGAGATCATGAAGTATTTCTCTCTCTCTGTCTTATTTCACTTAGCATAATGCCTTCAAGGTCCATCCGTGTCATTATAATGGCAAGATTTCCTTCTTTTTTATGGTTGAATATATATGTGTATATACATACACACATACATATGTACACATACATAATTTTGTTTCGAGTCTTGGTTATTGTAAATAATGATGCAATGAAATATTTTCCTTTTAATATTTTCCTGTGACAAATGTAGGCCATAGTATGAACTAACCCTTGGTTGTAGTTAATTGATCATTTATTATATAATGCTTGATTTACGTTCTCATTGTTTCATGTGTATAAGTACTGTTTCTCCTCAATTGTGAGACGCTGCTGGGGCCTCAACAGAGCGGGAGGGAATAAAAGATACAGACAGGTTCAGGCTAATGAAATTCTCCTTGTGGAGAGCTGGTCTCTGCAGGGGAAGGCTGGAGTTTTATAGAAGAGTGCCTGGGAAACAGTGGTGACCCTGGCGACCGTCTGGGTAGGGTTGCTCTCCCAGGGGTCCAATCAGTTAAAGAGGACATGGAGGTAGGAAATCAGTAGACAGGGGTCAGGATGCAGTTAGGGGGATGCTATCTATCACCTTAGTTTTGCGGAGTTCTAGCTTTAAGGAAGGTCTCAACCAGAAATTTAAGGGTGGAGGGAATATGTCCAGCCCCTAAGGCTGGAGGGTCGTTGATCACTAATCACCAAAGACATTGGTACCCCTGAGCCTGGATGTCCTCAGGCCAGTGCTCCTTGACAGGTACTATGACTGGATCAAGACTGGCATGGGAATTTAAGCCCATCTGCCATTCCTGACTGTATATTTACACATATATGTAGCAGGCTGTTAAACTGGATGTTTCTACCTAGAGACTCAGGCACAATAAATAACAAGAACCAAAATAAAATTTGCCATAGACTACCAAGATGAAAATTACTAATTCAAGTTTGAATGGTTTATTTGGGAACTGGTTACATGATTTTGGGTCTCTTTACAGGGGCCCTTCACCAAGATCAAAAGTAAGGGTTAAGTGAGATCGGGAAAGGATCTTGTGAGAACAATTTCTATGTAGAAATGGCATGAAGGGTGGGGTGCCTGGATGGCGCCATGGGTTGAGCATCTTGGTTTCGGCTGGGGGTCGTGATCTCAGGGTTGCGGGATCAAGCCCCAAATGGAGCACTCAGCACGGAGTCTGCTTGGGTTTCTCTCCCCCTCTGCCCCTCCCCACTGAACTCTCTCTTTCTAGAATAAATAAATAAAATCTTAAAAAAAAAAAAAAAGAAAGAAATGGCATTAAGGACCACAGTGCCCTTAAGGGGTATATCCCCTTCATCTAAGGCTGTTAGGGGCTGTTGCAATGAATGACTTAGCAAGTTCACAGTTAAAGGACCACAGGGCATGGGTACCCACAGTCATGCTTAAGAAAGCTAAAGTGATTTGTGTGGAAGGGGGGAATGCTGTAGTTGAGAAGAAAATGCATTCCTCCGGAACACACGTCAATAGGGTGTGAGTGCTGTGTCAGAAAGCATCAGACTGATGACATTTTTTTCAGAGAGAGAGCATGTGTGAGCAGTGGGGGTTGGGCAGACAAAGAGAATCTCAAGCAAACTCCATGCCCAGTGCAGAGCCTGAGGCAGGGCTCGATCCCATGACCCTGCGATCATGACCTGAGCTGAAATCAAGAGTGGAGTCGAATGCTTAACCAACTGAGCCACCTAGGTGCTCCAATCTTGATGACATTGTAAAATGAATCTTGCCCAAGGGGTTTTCCTTCCAGGGTAAAAGGACCCAGGTGGTAACTAGCTGAAAGGTGTCCCCACCGGGGACAGAAGCTGAAGTGGGACTGAAAGCCACAGGCTCAAGGAGAGATGCTGCCATGTCACAGGAGTGGCAATTGATGGGACCTCCTAAGGACACCTCAAAAAACTCATATCAACACCTACATGAGAAAGCCAGCTTTAAAATGCCTGCAAGGCCTAGAAAGTGTGACACCCATCTATGACAGTGATGGTCAGGTAAGGAGCACGGATATTTCTGTCACTTTTAGATCTAACCTCCTCCAGCCTTAGCTGGTGGAAGCAGGAAGGCAACCTCTTCCCCACTGCCTGCTACAGGCTTCAGCTAAAGGCAGAGCTGAGATTTAACTTGAAATCAAGGTAGAGCTTGTTACTATTATCTGGGAAAGGAAATTTACATTGCTTGAGATCATATTTGGTAAAGTTACCACAGGCCTTTCTATTATCGAGACGAGGCCAAAAGAGTCTAGAAATGCCTTCTTTGTCACTCAAGGGCCAGGGGTTAGGCTGCAAGTATTGAACGGGTTTAATGGGGTGGAGACAAATAAAAATAAAATTGCTTATATAATTCACTCGTTCTTTTATCCATTCGTTCATCCAGTGCATATTTATTCAACACCTTCTATGTGCCAGGAGCTATTTTCAGCACTGAAAAATAGGTGAGTGAGAAAAATAATAATAAAAAAAAGTCTGCTTCCCGGTGTTTGATACTTAGGGAGTACATGCTTAATGTCATGCAGATGTATAGACAGAAGCACACATAGACGGACGGATCTATGAATGAGCTTCTACTTGTTCTCTACCATCTCTTTGAAGTTTTGGTGTAACCCAAAGCTCATACAGCTAGGGGAAGTCTGGTGATTCTGGTCCTCTCTGTTGACTCGCTTATATGCAAGGATGTTCTTGAATGTTCTGTGCTACTACTCTTCATTCATATCTCTACCATATTGCATCATGGTTGCTAAATTAATCACTGAGTTCTCCTAGCCTGCAGAGTTCGACCTGAAGTACTGCTGTTTTTCAACCGTGTATATAACTCAATTTGGTTTTGGTATTTTGTTGCAACACTACAAGTCTCTGCTTAAAATTGTTTCAGTGACATAAAAATGGGCCATTTTTCTGCTCTTTAGTACACAAGACCATTGAGAAACAATCTGGATGCTGGTGACAACTTTTGCGTGAGCTTCCGGGCAGGGATGAATTAGTAGGATTTATATTAAATGCAATTTAGTCAGGGTCTGGCTGGTAATTTGCTTTGAGCACTCCTCTGGCCTCCCCTGGCTCCTGAATGCACACAGAGACACAGCCTGTCTTGCAGGCCCTACTAATGCAGAACTGGAAAAAAGGATCACTTTGACTTATGATGGGAAGAGAAAAATGTTCATGCTGAATGCTCTACTATGGTGTAAAATCTCTTAAATGTAGTGTGTAGCTGTCTTTCTGAAAAATTTGCTCTATAATTCTTTCATCTTCACTTCTGTGCAGTGAAGCAAACGTAAACCAATGAAGTCCAAATTTTAAAGTTGAAACATTTTGATCATTTAGCAAAAGGAAAATGATGGCATCTTTTTTTAAAACCTGAAAATAATTATTAATTGATATCTAAAATAAGAAAAATTTAAAACACAAAATTTTAAATTCTCTTGATAGACATTTTACTTATTTAAAAACTTTTTGGGGGTGCCCGGCTGGCTCAGTCGGGAGAGTATGCGACTATTCATCTCAGGATTATGAGTTCGAGCCCCATGTTGGGCATGGAGCCTACTTAAAAAAAAATAATGGAATAAAATAGAGATAAATAAAATGAAAAAATAAAAACTTTTTGAAAATGTCATGCCTGGGGCGCCTGGGTGGCTCAGTCGTTAAGTGTCTGCCTTCGGCTAAGGTCATGATCCCAGGGTCCTGGGATCAAGCCCCACATCGGGCTCCCTGCTCTGCGGGGAGTCTGCTTCTCCCTCTCCCACTCGCCCTGCTTGTGTTCCCTCTCTCGCTGTGTCTTTCTCTGTCAAATAAATTAATAAAATCTTTAAAAAAAAAAGGAAAATGTCATGCCTGTTTTCTTCTTCTAACATTGTAGCTGTTGCCTAGTGTCAGGCCCATAAGCTTCTTTAAATGCCATATGGATGTTCCTTAATCCCCCGTCATTTACAATCTTTTTTTTTTTTTTAAGTTTTAGTCCTCATGTGAAGAAAGGGCTCTTCAATGTTTTTGTTAGTGTAATTTAGCCATTATGAACAACCAATTTGGTTGAACAGTGTTTGTTATATACTGGACCACTTCTGCTTGCGAATATTGACATGTAACCTTTTACCATCAGTTTGTTCAACAAAAGCATATTGCTCTCTTGCTATGTGGACACCGTACTAGTTTCTATGTCAGCTAAGAAACAGTACCTGCCTTGGAGGAGTTCATCATGCAATGTGCTGTGAGGAAAGAAATATATAAATTTGTAATTTATGCTTTGATAATGCAGAGGATGTAAATTTATAATTTTAATAAAATATGTTAAAAGCTGAAGGAAAAGGATATGCAGGCTGCTCCCTATTTCTTTCTCATTTCTAATCTCTGCCTAACTCCTGTTAATGACAGAGGGAGCACTTTCACATAAGACAATAGGCTATAAGGAAAGGTTACACACAAAATTAATCAGAGAGATTGCAAATGCTGATGTTGTATGTATGAATTGTGAAGTGTGGATGTTAATCCTGAAGAAGTATGTGTTAATAAACAACGTATATTGAGTATACTGATTAAAACTGTCTGATTAATCCAACAGTAAATGCTCTAGAGGCATTCAATTGAGCTTTTAGAGAATTATTATCTACTTGAATCTTTTTAATTTATCAAATGCTCCTGATATATTATTTACCACTCACTAGTTTTTAAAGTCATGAGAGTAATGTTATTTGGACACTTCAAAAATACATAACTAGAGACAAACTAATAAAATCATAAATCTTTTTCCAACAATCCACCTTATCTTTCTAACCTTACTTCACAGTTAACTTATTCACAAGTAAATCTCTGGAGACCCTGTAATAATAGAGCACCTAGTTTCAAAGTGTGTATTCATACAAAATTCCCTTTGCTTACCACTTGGAGCTAGAATTCGGAGAATCATACACTTCAAGTACATATTTCAGGAAAAGAGAGTATGTCAGCATGCCATGGGAGAAGATCCATAGTCAAGGGAGTCCACACACTCAAAGCTGAAGCATCCTGGGAAACCTATTTGTCATGGGACCAGAAGATCGCAGAACATAAACCATCCACAGAGTGTGGCTTTATCCAAACATTAACATTTTATAAAATATGATGGTACATATTATCCACTTCACAAGTAAAATTAAGAGGTTTTTGGATTGGATGACCCCACAGCAACTGAGATCAACATCACCCACTGACTTCTGAAGGTCAAGATGATTCTGTTTTCTTGGAACATAAGTAAAATGGAAATTCATAGTTGCATGTATGGTTGAGCATTTCAGCATAAATAAGATTAAATTAGAGGTGGCTACTTTTCTGTATCTTGCCATATGTTTGTCCTGCTCACATTCCATCTTTCACTTCTTTTTACCACCCGTCCCCACCCCCCAGGGAAATAAGAGAGAATCAGGGAATCTGAGAGAGAAGTGTGATGTGCTTAGGGGATGAGGGGCACAAACAGAGAAGGAAGTAAAATGTCAGAGTGGGCACAGGAAAGAATAGGAGCCCAGGATAAATGATAGCAAGGTGGAATCATGCTCTTTTTAGATGTTATCTTTCAAGGTTGTTCTTGAGTTTTATTTTTTAGGAACTTTTGTGGTATTTGTGGGATCTGACCATAATTTGGTCCTCTGGAGCAAAAGGGCAAATGCTTTGGAAGAGGTTCTATGTATACAGATTTTTTGAGATGCATTCTTGTTCTTGTACGGAGATTTCTAAAATCATTAGCTGGTTGACCATCTGTGGATCTCCCAGTCATTATTGTTGCTTCCCCAATGATGGGGGCAAATATGAGGCCATCTGATGCCCTGTCATTTGGTCCTTCTTGCATCTTCTTTCTCTGAGATATTTCCTATTATAGTTTATTAAGTCTAAGGCTGAATAAACACTATTGAGCAGCTCCTAAATAGGTTTTAGGCAAAGTGTATCATAATAGTTCAATAATACCTTTCTTACTTGACCTTAAAATGACTCCTTTTAGCCTGTTGTTGTCAACAATTCCTTATTCTATACAATATTTAGGCGAAGGACCATAAGAAGGAAATGTAGAATTAGTTGTAGAGATAAAGGCCATTACTGTAGATCTTAGTGTGTTGGGGAGTGGGTGTCCTGGGCAAATTCTATTAGGTAGAATTCTGACAGATGGGATCAAATATCTCACAGATGAAAGACTATCCATAGAAATATGCCAGCTTTATACAGAGAAAAGTGGCTACTATTTTGTGGAGATGCAGTTCTGTCTCTAATTTCAGTGCATCTAGACAGAGAATCCTATATATATATATATATATATATATATATATATATATATATATTATATATAACATACATGTAATCGTATATAATCATTATAAATATATATATATACATACAGATAAACTTGTCATCTGAACAATGTTCTAATGGTAAGACCATAGAAATATCTTTGGAACCTATAAACATTATGCTTTTTAGAGAAAGTGTTCATTTTCCATGTTTATTTAAATTATACTTTTGAAAAGCATTTAAAGGTTTTCTGCAAGGGCAGGATGTTAGATAGAAATCTAAATTATTTTCTAGTGTGGTGGGATTATACCTGTCTTTAATTCACCACAATCATCTTACAAGAGGTAATTCTTACTGCTGCACTGTGAGTAAATTTTGAAGTTTCCCAAATTGGCTACAGTGGTTAATACATGAACAGTCACTACACACTCCCTTGGTTAGGTGACATGCTTAATTAATCATGTTTCATTTCCTTTCCGGCTTTCATAGATATTTCTCTTATTCTACTTTGCATGATTTTTGGAAGAGAGCATCCCCTGAGGACTCTACTTCTCCCATCTTTGGAGAAATTCCTTCTCAGAAGAGGCAAATTAGCACAACATTATGCCAAGGCCCAAGGATACGGGGTTCTGGAGAAGGTGAATGTGAACAGGGAGTTCAAGATCACAACTTTTGAGTATGTTTCTGCCATAGGCATGGCCTATGGGACTGCACTTCATCTTTCTTTGCTTCATTCCACCTGTCAGTTAAAAAGGACATAATAGTTATGTCCCCTGTGTCTTGCAAGCCATTCACTTTTTGATTTTTATAATGAAATTTTTGTTCATATTGAAGCGAGCCTGTATTATTAACAAATGATACAGTCACAATGAAAGACTCTCTTCCTATGCAGAGAGCCCAAGGGACAGCTCCGGGTCCTATTACTCAGCTGTACACCTTTGCAAATGGATGAGCCTGGCACCACTGCCTAAAGGTCAGAATGCACAGGATTCGCAGATTCAGCAGAAAGGATCAAGCCTGGGATTTCCAGCTACCTATCCAAAACACCCCATCTCTTCTTCTTGGTAGAAATAAGACCTGGGAACACTTAGAGAAGCACAAAATCTTATTTTTACTGAGACCCCAAAGTTTTACCCCTAATGTCTGTCTTCTAGGACTCTATTATTCAGCAGCTACACCAGAGAAATAAGAGTTCAGATATAACTCACCAGCTGCCAAATGTTCTTAGAACCACAGTCCTGCCCACTGTGTATGATTCAAGGAAACTTTCTTCTGTAGTTGTTTAATTCATTTAGAATGAGGCAATACACATAACTCCTGACTAATAAGACTTATGAAGTCTAAATTTTGAAAATGTCTTCCCATTTTTTTTTTTTTTCCTAATCTCTCCTCTGGTGCTGTCACTCCAATGGAGAATACTAAAACTAAAGATCTTAAAGCTGAAGTAGTCAATTCTATTGATCTTTTTAGAGCAAACATTTTTTTAGGGAGGCAAAACTATCACAAAGACTAAAATTAGATTTTGGGACCATTTCCCTTATAATTGTAAATTTTCTGCACATTATTACTAGCGTACTTTTTTTTAGTAATAATGGACATTGCTGCTTAATTTTATGATTAAAGTTTGTTTACTACTTTCCATGTAGCATTAAGCACTAAACTAAGAATTTCACATGCAGAGCTAAGAATTTCACTCGACAACCATAGCAGGTGGCCACTGTTATTGCCCTCATTTTATAGATGAGGTGTAGAGAGGTTAAAAAGCACTTACAAGGTCCTTGGGATACCTGGGTGGCTCAGTCAGTTGAGTGTCTGACTCTTGATTTTGGCTCAGATCATGATCTCAGGGTCGTGAGATCCAGTCCCGAGTTGGGCTCTGCGCAAGACGTGGAGCCTGATTAAGATTTTCTCTCACCCTCTGCCCCTATCCACCCCTCCTTCAAAAAAAAAAAAAAAGGTATTTACAAGGTCGCATCACTGGTAATTGGTAGAAAGAGCACTGAAATTCAGGTTTGTCTACCTTCAAAACTATCTGTGCCCTTTCTTGATTCCTTGCAATACTCTGTCTACTAAATAGCATGATGCAGTATTTGTTAAATACTTTTCATGTTCATGTGAATATTTGCTGAGTTAAGATTTTTTAGAAAGATTTATTCATTTTAAAGAGAGAGAAATCACACACATGCATGAGTGGGGGGAGGGGCAGAGGGAGAGAGAGAATCCTCAAGCCGACTTCCCACTGAGCAAGGAGCCGGACCCAGGACTCTGAGATCCTGACCTGAGGGGAATCAAGAGGTCGGTCGCTTAACTGACTGAGCCACGCAGGCCCCCCACTGATTTGAGATTACAATCATTCCATAAAATAGATTTTCAGTGTAACCACAATTACCAATGTATTCTGTAAATTTTATTGCCTAACGAATAAAAGAAACCACTCCTCTTCTATGTGAGCATGGGAGTTGCTTGCTTTGGGTAGTTCTCCTCTTGTGCCTGATTTCCCAAAGCTGGAGCCTCTATCTTTCAAATCTGCACAGGATTCCCTAGTCTCCCACTGTGGCAGGAAGAGGGGCAGGGGGAAAGAGGCAGTCATCAATGATGTGAGAAAAGGGATTGAAATGAGAGACACAAACTGTCAAAATTTTTTCTTATCAATTATGAATACCCAAATATTAGATGTTCTTTTATGTGTTTCTCAAAAGTGTTTTTACTAATTTTCTTATAAAATAAATGTTATTTCTGTTTAAGTAGTACATGCATACAGTAAAAACTTAAATAGTAAAAAAACAAAATGGCACAGAACAGGATATGTCTGTGTCTCTCTGCTCCATCTCTCATAACATTCAATTCCTTTAGTTATCCCACTGGTGGTACCCTCCTTATCTCTAAATAAGATGCTCATTAGGCTCGGACTTGGCTTTTTAACTGCTGATATTATTTTCATCCCATTATAAGAAGCACTATATGAATTATTTCACAATTTGAGCTATATCAACAGAATATCAGTCATTGATGAACGAATTAGTGTCCTAGAAAATTAGCACATACTTTTATAATTTTTTTTCATATACAGTTTTCTTCTCCATTTTCTCTGTTTTCTGTCTCTGGCATACCTGTTTTTCAGATTAAATCTCCAATATCCTAAATTCTTTCTCAATTTCCTTTTATCATTTTATCTTTTTATTGTATATTCTTAGACCTATCCTTTTCTTTATCTTCTGAGATCTTCTGCTTATTAATTTTTATGTACCAGTTTTCAAGTACTATTTCTTGATCTCTCTGTATTTGAAAGCATTAGATTTTGTAATTTAATGGCAGCACTGTCTTCTCTAATCTCTTTGAGGATGCTGACTATGGGGTTTACTTCCCCTTTGTGTGTGTTCAAATGGGAATCTCCCCATTTGTTATTTCTTTTGCTTTTGTATCTCTCGAATGCCACATTTTCTTTCAATGTCTTGTGATTTGGGGCCATAAACTTATTTTTTAAGAGCAAGTCTTGATAAAACTGTTGCGAAGCTCTGTTTATGAGGAGAGGGCTTGTCGGTTGTTGGAATCACTATAGCACAGCTGGGTTCGATTTCGCTTTTCCCTAGGAATGTCCAAATGTCAGTATCTGGAGGCCTTTCAGAGAGGAACCTTTTGAGAAGTCTTTCTCTACCTCCCACCACAGCGAGGGAGGGTGAGCAGGGTCCGTGAGATGGACAAACTTGGCTGTAAGCATTCTGAAGTCGGTCCAGAGAAAAGAGTTGAGAATCCCATAGTTCTCCATTTGCATTTCACTTGTTTCCCTATTTTATCTTGTTTGCCCCAGTTCTCTACTGTGTTTTGTGTCCCCCAAGTCCAGAGATTCTGTTTAAATTATCTACAAAAGAGCATCCAGTCTCCTGAGGGGTGAGGCTGGATGATTTTCTAGAAAAACATAAATTAGGATATTCATCTCACAACATTAGAGAAATTTAATAATCCAGTAACCATAAACTAAACATTATTTATTCATATTTTAAAAACATAATTTATTTTTAATTGTACAAATATTATATAAATCTCTTCTCTTTTGACCAAATTCAAGCAATACAAATAAAATCTCTTCCCACTAGAATCAAATTCAATCTCTTCTTCATAAAGTATTATTAATTTAATATGTGTGTTTCAGTGATTTATAGAATCTACATAAAAGACTTTGGTTCTTAATATTTTTGTTATAACTTATGTTCATGTTTCTTTACTGTGGTGGTTCTCCTAGTGTGGTGCCCTGATCAAAAGCATCAGCACTGTATGTGTGTTGTTAGAAATGCACATTCATGGGCCTACTCCGGACCTACCACTGAATCAGAAGCTCTGGCAATGGGATCAGCAATCTGCGATACTCTGAAGTTCAAGAACCACTGACCTTGAGAATTCACAGTGAAGATGGTGAAGAGAGATTATGAAAATTGGTCCAGAAGCCCAGTGTTAGTGTTCAGAGATGACAGACTATGATGTTTGCTGTCTCTTGGAATACTTTCTGTGAACACTTTTCATTATAGGTCAATGAATAATGATAAATGTGGAATTCAGATCTTGGAGAACTTAATCCTAGTCTTATTGTCAGATTTAGGGAAGAGAAAATATTTAGACTTCTTTGGCCCTCCCACTCTTCTAAAGACTCTAGGGAAGCAGCAGGATTTGTAGAGATGGCATCAATCATGGTGGTACCCTTGTTCAATGTTTAGTACATGCTGGACAGATGCAAATGCTTTCTATCACCATCTCTTACCATGCATAGGATAAGGTTACTTTTCTGGCTATTTTGTTTGGTTTTAGTTATACATCAGAATTGTATTCCCTTTACCTACTGGTAAAATCTTCAGACTAAGAATCTGGAGAATCAGATGCTTGTAGAGACTGTGCTGTTTCCTAAGAAGGTGTGCCCCGCTGGGAAAATTATTTTGGCTCTCTAGGCCTTAATATTTCCCATGAGCAAAATCGAAATTGGATTGTATGACACTCTGTCATCCTAAGATCCTGAACAACGGTGATAAAATGTGGAAGGAATTTTAAAATAAGAAGATGCCTTCAGGAAACTGGTTCCTCTCCCCCCCTCCCCCGTCCCACACCTCCCTCCCCCATCAGAAAAACTCCTGAACATTCTTTGTTCCATATCACTTTGGAGGACCTCATGACTCATGACTTATCCTATCTTTTCTTCCTTCTTCTACAACCTGTAGAAGGCCAGGCCACGTCTCTTGGGTGGCATTCATCTGCACAGAGCTTCCCAGAGAGCGCATGTTAGAGCTGCAGCGGCTGAGTGGTCCTGGCCATGGAGGAGGGGCTGGATCACCAGAAGGCTCGGCTGTGGCTCTGATTAGTGAGCAGTGATGCAGCTGGGAGGCACTAGCCTGGCCAGAAGAAGGTTCTTTCACTTCTAGCCAGTTCTCAGCATTATCCACAGAATGTGCCATGCTTGTGAAGACTATGAGGATAGATAACGTAGCCTCAAGCACACTCCTCTCTCATAATTGGAAAATTCCAGGGTTGTAGGGGGAAACCTGGTGGGGTGGTGTTGCTCATCAAGCAACATGCAGCCTAACACTCACAATCTGATTGAGAAAAATGGAATTATTTTATAGTCCAGTGGGCTCCGAATGGTTATTCTACTCAGATCTTTATTGCTTGACCCTTGTTAATTTGATAAGCAATCTGTATCCCTAGTACAGAAGACAAATACATTTTATAAGAGAAGGTCTAAAATCTGAAGTGGCAATAACATAACTGAGAACATAGTTTTATTTATTTTCCTCAGTGGCAGATTGTATTTTCTGTAATTTCTGTGCAAACAAACCAATATGGTCTTCTTCTGAAGGGCCTAATTGGAATGACAAAAGTAAAGTCTCCATTGACTGCAGTACCACGGAAACAGATGGGGGGCTACAGTAATTTAATTTTACCAAGAGTTACTAGCAGAATAGATAAGCACAAACATGAGGAAACTTCTAGGATACTCCTCACACACTTTGCCCCAAAATATTGCTTCTGCTTTGGAAAAATTACTTTCCTAAAATAACACTTAATTAAAAAAAGTCTGTCCTTTTAAACAACTGTATGTACATTGAACAATAACTATATTAATAAAAGTAAATCCTCCAAAGAATAACTCTTTGGCATCCTTTTCTTTGCAAAGGTCTCTGGGAGCCATGCCAGGAAAATACAATAAAATTTACTAGCCTGGAAGTTGTGTCTTTTCTTTCCCTTTCTGTGTATCCATTGTCTGTGCCATTCTTTAAAAAAAAAAAAAATTCTTATGATTTTACTAGAAATTTGAGAACATTGCTTTATAAGGCAGAAAACTGCCTTATATTTTCAGTGTCACAGTTTTGTCTCAATGGCATATTATCGTCTCTTTGTAAAACTATCATCTTTCTTTGAAGTTGATTCCACACATTTTCAATGATCTATATTTTCCAGATACTGATGTAAACCCTTCATCACCACACTTGGCGGGGCTCGCATCCCCGCCTTGCTGCACTTCGCATGGTCTCTTCTTTTCTCTGAATCATAAGTCACGATGAGGCAAGGCCATTTCCCAAATCAATTCCTGGCAGAAGAGAAAGGGCCTCCATGCATCAGGAAACCATTTCAAAGGTTCACAGTTTATCCAAGGGCATTAATTAAACTTCTTTCATAAATAAAGGCTCAGTGCTGTCAAAAGGTAGAGTGCATGAGGAGACAATTCCAAGGCGATCGCTTCCTTCACAAGAAAGAAATGAAGCTCTTCTCAGACAGAGCCTATTAAGCACATTCACTTCCAGATTGTTATATGTAACAAATGAGTGGGAGAGACAGACAGTGGAGGAGCCCTTAATTCAAGGAACAAAGGGCGTCTTCTATATTCTTTAGCATTGTGGTCCTGTCTCTGAAGAATTCCAAGAGCACCCAAGATGGGGATAATTAAGTGAATGATTAATACCAAACCAGAGATGACTTTTTAGGTTCATTTATTATCACTTTCCTTCAGGGAGAGGATCTGTTGATCCCTTTTAGCATTGCTCCTCATGGATAAGATGAAAAATTACACAGCCCTTGTTAAACAGTTTAAAAGAATTGGAGAATTTTCTTTGCTAGGCTTTGACTGATGAGATTCTTTGCCAATTTGTAAGGGAAGAAAAATGGAAAGATTATAGGATAAACTATCATAGTCACTTTTGTTAGTGAATTTTTAGACTTAGGTCCATTTTCAGCATGGGACAAAGTGACATCAGGGGCAAGGAAATAAACAGCCTCACTTTTGTTGTCACATGTCACATGTCACATATCAAGATGAAGTGCAGGCATTAAAAAATTGTAAGTGAATATTGGGCAAACAGAGACCCAGAGCAGCTTATCCACTCACCAGGCTATACAGTATCACATATTTCTTAGATGTGAGTGAGTGACATGTCATACAAAGTGGATAATGCAGAAAGAAAAATCAGCTTAAATACATTTAACAAAAATTCAAAAGATTGGTTAATTTAAGAGATCTATTTTTTGCAAAGAAATTTTTCAACCTCGTTTTGAGTGGAGACATTATAGCTGCTAAATCTTGCAAAGGGAACTGACACAAGGGATAAAGTATAATCAATCCCCAAGCTTCAGCTTCACACTTCTATTTTTGGTCAGGAGAACTCTTTCCAGGCATCCTTTTCGGGTGGCTGGACATTTTTCCTTTCTCTCTGGACCTGTCCTCTTTTTGCCTCAGTGGCTCATACCCCCTTGAAGACACAAATAGTTAAGGACAAATAAAGAAGCAATAAAGTGGATTATTTTTAAGGTGGACATTGCCAAGGATGACCAGGCCTGGATACCGGCTGAGTAGATCAAAGCCAGGGAGAAGCATGGGGGAATCTGAACATGTCAGATGCAAGAGATGGCATCACACAGAATCCAAAGCTCCAGAGGCAGGGTTAGGGCCCAAGGTACAGAGGGATCAGGAAGAGATGGGAAATAGCTTCTGGGACTCAAACACTTGCTTTGTTTCATTCTGAGAGTATGTTTTTTGATTGAGATGGGATTGGCTTAAGAAACTAGAATTAGGATAGACTAAAGATTAAGCTACATTTAATCACATGATACCTAAATCTTCTCCTCAGTGTAAAGAGAGGTTAGTATTCTGTGTAGGGAACCATGCTATAGTAGGGGGGAGCATCTCATTCAAAACTAGGGGGAGAAATAAAAAGCCCAGGAAGAAAGTACGATTGAGGGCCTGCAGGGCCCTGGAGTTCACAATCCAGAGGAAAATTGTGGAATATAGTGTGAAGACACAGAATTCAGATGAGGGATCCAAGAATCCAGAATTGGGATACATGAAAGTAAAAATCCCACAAAATAGATGAAATTCTGACAATTTTTATCAAAAGAAGAAGACACAAATACATAATATTATGAATGAAAAGGGGCTTACACTATAAATAGAAATTAAAAAGATTATAACACTACCAATAACTATATTATTTTGAAATCTACGATGAAACAGACAAGAAAAATATAAGGGAAAATGTAAGGTGTATGTAGACATGATTTCAAGAGGGTTAAAAGCTCAAATAATCCTGTATTAGAGAAATTAATCTTCAAATCTTCAAATAAAGCAGATATATAAAAATAAAAATGTTCAAATAAAATGGCAGAACGAGGGAGTTTTACAACTCCCTTGGAAATTTTACCAAATGTTCAAAATGCAGAGTATGCTTTTTTTTTAACTTAAAAAACTCTAATGGATAGAAAAGAGGGAGTATCTAACTCATTCCACAAGAGAAGCATAACCCTTATATCAAAAGCCAAATAAGGTGTGTAAAAGGATCAATTTTACTCATTAACATAGATGTAAAAAATAATATATATTAAAAAACTAGAAAATCACATCCAATATATATTTTAAAAAAGGGCATACCAAGACAAGATAGGGTTTACCCTAAATATACAAAAAAGAATTATCTTTAAAAAATGTCCTTTACACCCCAGGCGCCTGCTGGTTAAGCGACTCAGTTGGTTAAGCGACTGCCTTCGGCTCAGGTCATGATCCTGGAGTCCCGGGATCAAGTCCCGCATCCGGCTCCCTGCTCGGCCCGGAGCCTGCTTCTGCCTCTGACCCTCCCCCCTCTCATGTGCTCTCTCTCTCTCTCATTCTCTCTGTCTCAAATAAGTAAATTAAAAAAAAAAAATCTTTAAAAAAAAATGTCCTTTACATTAAAAAACATTTAGATGGTGAGTAAAATTAATATTGAGCATTAACATATTAGAGGTTCAGAGAAATCTTGCTATGGAAAAACCTATTTAAACTTGTTCAGCTTGGATTTTTCCAAAATTTACTTTAACACTGAATTATGTTAAACTTACTATGAAGAATTCCTTAAATAAATATTTGCTCTCAAACATTTAAAAAACTAAACACAACAAACAGAATGTTTGAGTCTCTTAAAATAGATTCTACATATATAATTTATCTTTTAGAAAAATGTGTTGTGATGTATTGAAAGTAGCCCCAGGACAGGGGCCTTGAGATGGGAGCTGTAGCCCTTGTCCTTGCTGCTAATGAGATAAATGACTTTTAGATTTACCTGCATCCAAGCTTTCTAAAATACAAATTGAAGAGGCTGGATTATATAATCTTCATAATTCTTTCACCTTTTCAGAGCTTTTCATTCCCTAGACTAGAAAGATATAAATTTTTTACACTTACAATTTGTGTATATTTTTGTTTGTGTACTTTAATGAGACTTGCTAAATCAAAGGTCTTCTACCATTTTGATAAATGGTGTGGAATCAATTAACCTAACCAAAAAATAGTTCAGACAATGTAAGCCTCTAACAACTATGATCCAGAGCCCAAGAGAAACTGTAAGGTGCTCCATTCTAAGTATCTGGCACTTTGGCATCTTTATTCTCTTATGCCTACCTTGAAATAAGCATGTTCACTTTAGGCTCATTTGGACACTGCTTTTTGGATGGATACATAATTTTATATTCATGCTGATTTCATGATAAAAAATAACACACCATTAAACTTTTTCATTTAAAGATATTACCAATTTCTGTGTGCAACATATAGCCCCCTCAGATCTCTGACTCTCATCTGGAACCTGAGTTCCAACCTCTCCCCGAGTGATGCTCTATTCCATAGAATCAAAATGTCTTCTAGCTAGAAGAATACCTGACCAATAGTAGGTAATGAATAAATGATTTTATTTATTTTTTATTTTATTATTTTTTAAAGATTTTATTTATTCATTTTGACAGAGAGAGAGAGAGACAGCGAGAGAGGGAACACAAGCAGGGGGGAATGCAAGAGGGAGAAGCAGGTTTCCCACCGAGCAGAGAGCCCGATGTGGGGCTCGATCCCAGGACCCTGGGATCATGACCTGAGCCGAAGGCAGATGCTTAATGACTGAGCCACCCAGGCGCCCTGAATAAATGATTTTAAAGAATCAAATTGGTGATGATGAGAACATTATATTCTATACTGACTCCCCATACCTGCTCTTGAAGACAAGATTTTTTCCTTCTTTTTTAAATTGTGGTGTTCCTAGTCTTCAAAACAGATCTATGCCCATAGAAGATGGATTAATAAAGTAATTATTGTAGTTGTTAAAGTGAATAACAAAGGCTGTTCAATCTCATATGATAGATATTGATTAAACACATCTCATATGTTAGCATATGATACGTGTATGAATTTTAAGTA
Source organism: Mirounga leonina (assembly GCF_011800145.1). Classification (NCBI taxonomy): domain Eukaryota; kingdom Metazoa; phylum Chordata; class Mammalia; order Carnivora; family Phocidae; genus Mirounga; species Mirounga leonina. The sequence continues at coordinate 23,723,172 of NW_023270320.1, read as the reverse complement.
AAGTTACGGAAGTATGTATAATACAAAGAATAAAAATAATTAAGAACTTAGGCAAAGGGGAACTGTGTATAAGAAAATAAAAAGATAGCCTCTAAGTGGTCCCCAAAGACCTTACCTTTTGGTATTCATTCCTTTGTACACTTCCCTCCCCTAGAGTGTAACCTAGAACTAGTGACTTCCATGAAATGAGTAGAATACACCAGCAGTGATGGAACATCCCTTCTAAGACCAGGTTACACAAAGACATTGACTTACATCCTATTTCCTCTCTTGCTTTCTTTTTTTTTTAAAAGATTTTTTATTTATTTATTTGAGAGAGAGAGAATGAGAGACAGAGAGCATGAGAGGGAGGAGGGTCAGAGGGAGAAGCAGACTCCCTGCCGAGCAGGGAGCCGGATGCGGGACTCGATCCCGGGACTCCAGGATCATGACCTGAGCCGAAGGCAGTCGCTTAACCAACTGAGCCACCCAGGCGCCCTCCTCTCTTGCTTTCTTACTTGCTTGCTCAAACTGCCATGCTGTGAGCTACCCTATGGAAAGGCCCCTTGGCAAGGAATGAAGGAAGGCCTCTGACCAATAGTCAGAAACTGAGGAACTCAGTCCAGCAGCCTTTGAAGTGTTGAATCCTGCCAGCAATCATGTCAGTGAGCTTGGAGGAAGATCTTCCTTCTGACAAGTCTTCAGGATGAGACTACAGCCGGACCAAAATTTGATCACAAACTAATGAGACCCTGAGGTAGAGGTGCCCAGGTAATTTGCACCGACAGAAACTGTGAGATAATAAATGTTTGTTGCTTTTAAGCCCTAATGCTTTGAGTAATTTGTTATGCAGCCTTAGCTAATGCATACAGCCAGGAATAAAATTAACACATCAAAATGTATATATTTTATTAGGTGGTTGATATACAATTGCTAGAAGCAAGCCAAAATCTCTTCTCTGAGTTAATAGAGAACCAAAGCAAGTAGAGACATGGTTTACAAGAAACGTAGTGTTCAGATGATAAATACAACATATTTGTTTAGGAGAATCATTGCTTTTTCTTCATTTTGGAGCCAGAAGAAATATTTCCCATTAGTTTTCTTAAGATGATCCTGGTAATGGACTAGGTGATGTCTTTACCATCATCACTACAATGAATAAATGATGATCCACAAGCTCACTCTCAATATCTAACATCTCTCAATATAGGTCAATGGCAGAGTCCTGAAGCTTTATTTATGAGTGGTTTTCCAAGAGGCTACAAAAAGAGTGCAAACACATGTTATTTTGATGGTCAAGCTTGACCTTAGAATAAAATTAGAAATTCCACACATATGGATGAATGGATGAATTCTAGCTCTATTCTTAAGAATTGGAGAGCATAAACTTTAAGGTTGTAATCAAAGGCAAGAACCAAAAGTAAAGATAATTTGTGTTGCAATTTTTAAAAAGGTCCATACTTTAAAAATAAATCAATAGGGCAGAAGGTAGGATCAAGATCCTTTTATAAAAAGTAAGTATAATATTCGATGCTTTTGCAGTATGCAACATAGACAAGGTACCACATTAGGAAGCAGTTCTTGAAAACAGGGAAAAGAAAAAGGAGTCCACCCTTCTACAGCTCTTGTAGTCAACGTTAGCTACTTGTTATGGCATGTAATCTCATCTGTGAAATATAAGAGGCCCATGGATGGTTACCAAGGCTTTCCTGGCCCCATAGTTTTAATTGTCATGAGTTTCTCTCCTTGAAACCATTCATTTTACCCTGAACCGGGAAATAACTATACAAGGTATTCAGAAATGGATAGCATTTGTTTGCCTTCACTCACCAGTAGCACATCTGCCCTCAGAAGGACAATTTTTACTTTCTTCAAAAGCAGATAACCTTAAAACAGGAACCCTTATTCCATGTGCTATTAATGACTATGTAATAATTTTTTCAATTAGAAGATTTTTATTAAATCTGCTCTCTTTCCCTTATGCCCCTGTAATTTTCTGTAAATATTATTTTTTCTGTCATACCTATCTCCTTGATATATTTGATTTCCTAGAGTACTTCAAAAATAGGCTTTCTGCTTATGTAGCCTATTAGAAGAACAGACCTCATTTTCCGCTCTGCCTTTTCCACAATATGAAAAAGGGAACATGAAATCATGGGGATTTATGGAGGCAGATTTGTCAGCCTTTTCTTATTTACTTGAACTATGAGATACAAGTTGAATTTGGGGCCCTCTTTTCAAGAACAAGTTATTTGTTATCAGATAAGTTCACGTTAGTGGATCAGACGTGGATAAGGTGTTTCTATTATAACCTCGTCAGATGTGTTAGAGTGCTCTGAGTTCTAGAATAATGGTTTGCTGTCTTGCGCAAACTTGACTTCCATTTCTCACTACCTCATTTGAATACTTTGGGACTTCTGGATAGCAAGTGTCTTTTCACATAAACCTGAACTGTCTGAGGACAGCTGAACTACTTATTGTAGCCATTTTAATAGACACAGCAGATTAGCACATGACTGCCTCAACTATTGTAAGCACTATTGGTTGAAAATACAGTCTACAAGACCCAATTAGTTATGTTATGGCTGCTCTGTAGCTTTCTGAACTCATGTGACCTTACTCCCTCATAATTGTGGTACTCTGTTGTTCAAGTAATAATCAAAACTTACAAGAAAAATAAAAAGATAATGAAAACCATTTTAAAATATGAATGTGGCATATGTGAATATGAGTCACTCATTATCCAAATTTCTTAGTTGACTTGTTCATTATTTAGATAACGATCCCAATCAGATGTGGCAATGGTGAGATCAATTGATATTATCTCAAATATACTGAAGAACATTCACATATGTGGAAAAGGGATTATCCAAAATAATTAACATTCAGCTGCAATTACAGAATGAACATATTGCCTCCTGTATCTCAGCACTGTTATGTTTTATTTTTTATGAGATTTATTTACTTAGTGACTAATCCGGGATTTTCAGTAATTTACAGTGAGGCTCCTCATCATTAGTGTGAATTAACAAAATGCTTCTGTTGTCCTTGGTAATTAGTTTGAGTAGGAAATGAGGAAAAAGACAACACATTTTGAGGGCTGCTCAATACTACCTTTATCTTTCTTTAATGTCTGGGAGCTAAATATGGAATTTTAATTTCCTCCCTAATTATCGAGGAGTCTTTTGCTAAATGGGCATATCCCCCAGGCACACTTGCTTATTTTCACAATCTGTATTTTCACTTCACTCTTTTGAAATACATTATTTATGAACTTGCACAGTAGTTCACAAACATTTCTTGAGGAAAGAAGGAAAAACTAACCAATGCTAAATAGCAAGTGAAGGGTGCACCTGGGTGGCTCAGTCAGTTGAGCATCCAGCTCTTGATTTCAGCTCAGGTCACGATCTCAGGGTTGTGGGATCAGGCTCCACACTCAGCGGGGAGTCTGCTTGAGGGTTCTCCCTCTTCCTCTCCTCTTACCCCTCCCCCCACTCACTCTTTCTCTAAAATAAATAAATAAAATCTTAAAAAAAAAAGTAGCAACTGAGGGTGTTAAGCCTTTTTCAATGACATCATCTCCTAGGGTCTTCCTGTTATCCCTTTGAAATGATGTGAGGCTTGCTGATGTTGTTACTTCCCCAGTGTCCCAGGTAGGTAAACTAAGATTTACACTTAGGTTTAGAAGCCACAATCATTGTGATAAAGCAGCACATTCTTTTACTCGTCCTGACTTGGCTTAAATGTGGTCATCTCATCGGCATCTATTCTCAGTTACCCTCTATCATGTGATGCTTCATAGTTTTTGTACCTTTAACTGGTCACGGAATACGAGATAGTAAAGCTCTTATACCTCTGTCTCCCGTTGACTTTGCAGATTCCATGGAAACTAGTTCTGTGGTAACCAAAATTGTTCTGATATTAGTATCATTGGGCATTTTTAGCCCAAGTAGAATATGTAAAATTTGAGTTAAAACTGTCCCTACAGTGTGTATCTACAATCCCACTGATTCTAACAAGCCAGGCAAAGGCTTGTCATTTTGATTAAATTGTCAACATAATAATAATGCTGACAGTCATAATGGCAGCTATGCTTTATTGGTTGTGATGTATATTATGGACTTTTAATCAACAAAAACATTGCTAGTAGGTTATAATTATCTGAGTTTTTCAAATGAGAAAAAAGTGGTACAGCATGGTTAAGAAATTCACCCCAGGTTTCCTAGCTACTAAGTGGCAGTGTTTAACTAATATTTTCAACTTGCCCTTCATTGGTTAACATTTTCTATTTTCCTGATATTAGTTATATGTACTATTCTCTCCTAATATTGCCCTTTGATATTGCATTTATTGTGTTAAGATTTTTTTGTCTGTTCTACCAAGAATTATAATGTTGAGTGCTGAAATGATTTTGAAATCAGTAGTAATGTTTTATACAAGGAGAATTTTGAAAATCCACAATCCTTCATCTTACTAAGAAATTAAGATAAAAAATATATCAGTTCTGCGGTGCCTGGGTGGCTCAGTCAGTTAGGCATCTGCCTTTGGCTCAGGTCATTATCCCAGGATCCTGGGATTGAGCCCCACATCGGGGTCCTTGTGGGGAGTCTGCTTCTCCCTCTCCCTCTGCTGCTCCCCCTGCTTGTGCTCTCTCTCTCTCACTCTCTGTCAAATAAATAAAATCTTTTAAAAAAATACCAGTCTTGCTATTTACACAAAGCAGAAAACAGACCCTTTTGCTTTATAATCTATTTTCCCCATATGGTTCTTGCTGCATGCCTGGAGAGGGTCATCTCTGGATTCTCAGATGAGTATTGTTCAGAAATTTGGGTAGTTCAGACTCATAGGTTGTGACTGTTCACATGGATAACTAACTATGAGGACAGTGAGATGAACTTAGATTAAAACAAATGAAAATGTCATGTGCTTGTGGTTAGATTATTGCCCTCACTGTGGTCAATGGTCACACATGGGGATCTAGCTATAACTTTAGAAGGGAGACTGATTAAGGACAAGTATTCATGATAACAAGTCTGTAAATAGCCAAAGCTTACCCCAAATTACCCTTTACTATTCAAAAATATTGAAAAGAGAAAATTATCAGAGGATTTATTTAATATGGCTAAAAATAATTTTTAGGACCACTCTTATCCAGTGGTCTTCCAAAGCTTCAATAGCACAGTGCCAATTTATACATATATTTATACATTCTATTCATCCAGCCTATTAGGTGCATTATTAAACATATACAAAAACAGAAAATAAAAATTTCAAAGTAAAATATTTTCTTTCTGTGATCCTAATGTATTGTCTTATGACCTCTCTTCCCTTGGATTTTTACCTTCCAATAGGAGCCTGATCCAAATTTTTGCCTTCACAAAGTAGATTATACAGCTTAAAGCTGTAATTTGGTGTTTTTAGTTCTAATCTTACTATGTTAGGTAAACTCTGAATTTTCCCTAGGAAAGTAACAAATAGGAGCTAAGCCTCTTATTTTACAAATTCCCCAAACTGTGATATAAACTTGATTGGAGCAAAAATGTTCCTATTAATACTATGCATCACCCATATAACCTCCATTGAATGTGTCAGGTCCTCAAAGAGATGATCCATTCAGGAGTTGGATAAAAGGAAAGTATCCAAGTGGCACATCTGCTTATCTTCTTATCCTCTGCTGCCAACATGAAAGGTGGGGTGGGGAGGTGGGGGTGGATAAGTGTAGGAAACAAGGAAACTACAAAAATAGGGAGGAAAAGAGAAAGAAGGGGGGAGAGAGGAATGAAAACAAATAAAGACATTTGTGAGGATACTGTGAGGACATTATTTACTCTTGAGTAGGGCAAAGTGGAAGCCAATTAGGCCACGGGAGACCCAGAATGCCCCTTCACTTTAGCAACCCTCTGTGATGGCTTCTGTCCCAGCTGAGTGGGGAAAATGGTTGCATAAATTGCCCAGAGTGGTATTGAAATCTATCTCCTGGAGGATTCTGGAATATGTCTCTATTTGAAGAACCTCGTGACTGTGACAATGACAAATATCCATTTCAGGACATTGAGAGATGGTGTTAAGCTGTGGAAATACAGGGCTTTGTGATTCACATACTGCAGAATATATGCCTATTGATTTTTCTTTTCTTCGAAGAAAATGTCCCTTTGCTACATTATGGCTGCAAAATTGGAAAGTACAACTTTTGTTTTGTTTTGTTTTCAATTGATTTGATTTGATTTTCCGAAAGAAGAAGTGATCTATAGATTCCATTGAGGTGGATAGTTGTCACGCCAAGTGTGACACTCCTATAAGTTATCTGGCCTTTAAGACTATTGGAATCTCTGACACATGAGTGATAGATACATTCTGAGGAGGATTTACTCTCCGAGAGGATTCTCCACTCCTCCCCCAAATTTCAGAGGGACAAAAATAACCAAGAGCTAGGAAATGATAAGCCTCAATATATTTTTAAGATTAATATTCTCATATTCATTACAAGAGAGTAAAACTCATAAAAATAATCCACATGTTGATGCTATTCACACCTTTATCATCAGCATCATCACGGAGTTATCTTGTGAGGCAAATTAATCTATCATATACCTATAAGTGTATTTCTATCTAACCTGTTAGTCTTAGGCCTTTCTTTAGTGGTTGAAAAGAAATCAACAGAAGTTATTTATTTTTTAAATGTATTTTAATGTAGTATAAATATATTTGATAAAAATACTTTTATATATGTGATTTATGGCATATGAAAATCATCTCTTGTTGGCTGTTTTCAAAGGTCTATTCTCTTGATGCTAATTGAAATCTAAATGAGAAAATAAAACCAAAAACTCCAGAATAGATGTCTTAGGACAAGGATTTGCAGCCCTTTAAATCATTATCTGCATGATGAATTGCACAGGAAGGAGTCACAGCAATTGAATTCAAAGTAAGAGGTTTCTGCAATAGTCACATTTTAAAATTCCCCATCAACACTTAATTCTTAGTGTGAAAAAAACTTTGGGCTCTTTATTAGCTAACTTGAATATATTCTGTGATCAATATGAAGTCAGTTCTTCCAGGAGTTTATAATCCAGAAAGTATGCTTGGTATTTTGAAACCTCTTTGGAGTCACGTAGGATTATTTCATCAATGATTACTCTTTTTAAAAGGAGAATGTTACCAGTTAACTTGTTCTGTGAGATAACTCAGTGAAGTGATAAGAAACTTGGAATAAGTAATCGTGTTTTAATCCCAGGTCTTTTTTTTTTTTTTTAAAGATTTTATTTATTTGAGAGAGAGAGAGAGAGAGAGAGAGAGAGAACAAGGGGGGGAGGGGCAGCAGGAGAGGGAGAAGCAGACTTCCCACTGAGCATGGAGTCCGACATGGGGTTTGATCCCAGAACCTTGGGATCATGACCAGAGCTGAAGGCAGACACTTAAACTGACTGAGCCACCAGGCACCCCAATCCCAGGTCTTCTTAAATAATTTTTTAAAGATTTTATTTTATTTTATTTTAGAGAGAGAGAGAGAGTGCGGGCGTTGGGGAGGGGCAGAAGGAGAGGGAGAAAATCTCAAGCAGAATCCCTTGCTAAGTATGGAGCTCAACACGGGGCTCAATCTCATGACCCAGAGATCATAACCTGAGCGGAAACCAAGAGTCGGATGCTTAAATAACTTCTACAACAACCTTGGAAAAATAATTTAACATGCTTTCCCCAATTCCTGAAACAGAGCAGGATTGTATTTAACTTATAGCACAAGAATTTTGGGAGACTCAAAAATGTTGATAATATGAATCAGGATGAAAATAAAAACTGCCTCATGTCCTACATCCTTAAAAAAAGTTGGAAGTTGTTGAAAATTACGTAAGAAATGAATTCTTAAGATTTTCCCCCTTTGTTTGTATCACATGGGGATTTGTGGTAACAAAAGAATAAACTTTTAGAACTGGAAAAACCTTAGAAATAATCCATTTTACAAATGAAGAACTTAAGATCAAAACAAGTAAAATGGAGGGCTCAAATCCATACACATAGTTGAAATGTACTCCAACTTCCTGCTGAAGTTATCCTTAGCTTTCAGATAAGATTGAAAATGGTAGTCATGCAGCATTATGCCTTCTCTCAGTGAACCCCACTTCAACCTTATGATGTGAAGTTTGGCAGGGCAGAAGCTTCCATGTTCTTTTGTGACAATGATTTCCTGGCAGCAGTTGATTGGTCTGGGGATATTGATGATGATGATGATGAAGATGGTGATAAAAACAGCCATCACTTATTCCAGGGTTACCATAAGCCCTACTTAAAGGGCTTTCTTGGGGCGCCTGGGTGGCTCAGTTGGTTAAGCGACTGCCTTCGGCTCAGGTCATGATCCTGGAGTCCCGGGATCGAGTCCCCCGTCGGGCTCCCTGCTCAGCAGGGAGTCTGCTTCTCCCTCTGACCCTCCCCTCTCTCATTCTCTCTCTGTCTCTCAAATAAATAAATAAATAAAATTAAAAAAAAAAAAGGGCTTTCTTAAGCCCTTAAGATGCATAAATTTGTTTAATCCTCTATAGCGCGTTGGGATAGCTGCTATATCGTTTACATTTTCCAAATGGAGAGACTGAAATAGAGAGGTTAAGGGCTTTACCAAAAATCATGCACCTGGGAAGGGGCAGAGCTGTAATTCAGTGTGGCTCCAGAGTCTGTGCACTAGATATGAAGGTGCTAAGTCAAGGCACTCCCAGTATAAACTCCTTAGAAGATGAAGCAGTATTATAAAGAAAGGTACGTAAAACTATCTTCTGAAGTGGTTAGCACTTTATTATTTTTATTCTTGCTTTCTTTCATGTAACCAGTATTCATGACTCCCTTCTCTGTGCCAGGCTCTAGGTTCCATGGGGCTTATAAGCAGTGAACAAAAAATAAACATAGGCCGGGGGGCGCCTGGGTGGCTCAGTCGTTAAGCGTCTGCCTTCGGCTCAGGTCATGATTCCAGGTCCTGGGATCGAGCTCCGCATCGGGCTCCCTGCTCCGCGGGAAGCCTGCTTCTCCCTCTCCCGCCCCCCGTGCTTGTGTTCCCTCTCTCGCTGTGTCTCTCTCTCTGTCAAATAAATAAATAAAATCTTTAAAAAAAAAAAAAATAAACATAGGCCCCATCCCAACAGAACTTAAATGCTCATGGAGAGAAGCTGAAAACCAAGAAACAAATAAACAAGTAAGCATGCACTAGTTGTAAGTGCTCTGAAGGAAAGTGTGGTATGCAGTGCCAGAGAGCTCTCTCCTTTTGGTGGAGATGTGGAGGCTGAAGTCTGAATGGCAAGATGAGTAAGCTGCGTGAAGATCTAGGGCAGGAGAGTTCTTGGTCCAAGTTACAGCAAAGGCCCGGTGTCAGGAAGGCATGGGTAGCAGCTGAGGAACAGAAAGCGGGCCTGCATGGCTGTGGATAACTAAGATGGCCGGGAAGGAGAGTTGGAGGGAGGAGGTGAGTATGGAGGGGCAGCCTGGGCCAACACATTTGGGTTTTATTGGAAGTCACTGGAGGGTTTGAAGTAGGGAGCAATGTGATTTGGCTTATGCATTTCTGTTCTAAAACAGAGATAGGCAAACATTTTCTATAAAGACCAGAAAGTAGATATTTCAGGCTTTGTGGACTTTCTTGTGGACTCTTACGTGGACACTACCGTGACTGTTCCATTCTGCAGCTGTGGTGTGAAAGTCGCCATAAGCAATACACAAACGAACAAATATGGTTGTGCTCCCGTGAAACTTGATGTACAGAATAGTTTGCTGACCTCTCTTCTTTTATTTATTTATTTATTTATTTATTTATTTATTTATTTATTTATTTATTTATTTATTTCACAGAGAGAGAGACAGTGAGAGCAGGAACACAAGCAGGGGGAGTGGGAGAGGGAGAAGCAGGCTTCCCGCAGAGCAGGGAGCCTGACATGGGACTCAATCCCAGGACCCTGGGATCATGACCCGAGCTGAAGGCAGACGCTTAACGACTGAGCCACCCAGGCGCCCCTGCTGACCTCTCTTCTAAAAGATCATCTTGGCTACTATGGAGATATGATGAAGATCTGACAATTATAAAGAATCAGAATCCCCTGTGTAGTTCAGAGAGGTATACGCTCAGGGTGGGGTCATATTCAGAGTAATGCTGATCTCACTCCAAACACACCTGTGAAGTAATTGTAAATCTTCACAGAGGAGCCTCAAAAAAACATGTTAAGGAAGATTTCCTTTCATAATAGATAAGCCCTCCTAACATCCTTCTTGATCACTGTTTTCCCCAATCTCACACACAGAGCTGTCGCCTAGATTTTTCTTCCTCTCTCCAAACTCACCAAATCCAGCTCACATCCACTCTAATCTTTTCTCCCATTAATTCTTCAGAATCTACTATTTATGCCAACAGTTTTCAGTGTTCATTGACTCCACCACTTTTTCGATTACCCATAATCCTCAACATGTCTACTCTTGCTCCTTCCATGTTTTAATTTACATTGACCATAAATCTAATCAATCTCTTGCAAACAGCCTTGACTTCCTTGCTACTCTTTCCCAACACTGTTTTTACCAGCAAAATCCCCAGATTGGTAAAATCCAACGATCTGTGTACACTGGTTTCCTGAGCTCTGTCTAGTTCCATGTCCACGATTCCCCCTGACAGCCTACCTGCCCCTAATCCCAGCTCCTGCCCCCATACAGTTTGCTTTGAAACAGTAGTTTTATGCCTTTTCCCCTCTCTGCTACCTCCAATATCCCCATGTAATTTAAGATTTCAGCAAATGACATTGTCACGTATTTTAACTGGGAAAACAGAAGTTCTCAGAAGACAGCTTTCTTTTTCCACTATCAAATCCATCTAAACACTTCTATCTCTAGCCACATGTCCTGCCTTCCCTTCCCTCCTGTGATAGTGGATGAAGGGCTCCAGCTCCCATAAAAGGCAGGTCCTTCACTGGTGTTCTGGATCTCGTCCTTCTCCACTTAGGATTTTACCCAACAAATGATGGTTTGGTTTGGTTTTGTGTTTTGCATTTCAGTGTTACATTCTCTTCTGGATTATTATCATCCACTTGTTTTAATATTTCCTGGCTTAAGAAAACCCTCATTTGGGCTTACTAACCCGTATCTCCCTATAGCGACTGTCCTAGTTCCCCTCGTCTTCATCCCACATTGTCTACACAACCCACACCGTTTGGGCTTCCATTACTACCAATCTGCCAAAACTATCTTGTCAAGGTCACCAGTGACCTTCATGTTATGCAAGCCAAGGGTCAATTCTCTAACACTGTCAAACTTTCTCTCTCAGAAGCATGCCTTCTTGAAATGGTTTTCCACAACATCACAATTTCATGGCTTTCTTTTTCTTACTTCACTGATACCTGTGTTTTTCAATGTCTACGTTGTCTTTTCTTTCTGTGCTTGGCACCTTAATACTTGGGTCTCAGAGTTTGGTGCTCAGGCCCTCTACACATCAGGATCCAAAACCTCTCCTCTAGGGTATCTCATCTAATATTAAGGTTTTAATACTGTCTACATGTTTAAGACTCTGACATCTATCTCTTCAGCCCAACTTCTCCAAAATCATGAGGTCACCTGCCTATTTGACATCACCAGCCAGATGGCTAAGAGAGGAGCTCAAATTTAGCATAGCCAAAAGAAAACTCATGTTGATTTTTATCACCTAATTTATTTCTCCTATCTTTCCATCATCCAGTTGCTCAAGACTAAAACCTAGAAACTATCCTTGGTACTTCAATTACCTTCAGTTTCCATATCTAACCCAACACTGAGTCTTGTCAACTTTATCTCCAAACTATATCTGGTACTATTCCACTTTTCTCTTAACCTCCACTGTGATCATCATATTCCACGTTACTCTTGTCACAGCGTGGGATGCAAAAACTTCCTACCCAGTGTCCTGTTTCCATTTTGCCACAAGAAATCATTTTTAAAAAATAAGGTAGCATGATTTTTTAGTAACCTGAAGCAGATCATATTTTATTCCTATTCAGAATCTTTCAATGGCTTCTACTGTCTTTAGATTCAAATGAATCAAATTGAAATCCTCCCTCATTACCGACAAGGGTCTGATTCTTTCTCCATCTTCATCTCTACTATTCTCCCTCTCACCCCTTACATTCCAGCTAATAGGTACTGCCTGTCACATCATTATCTTATCTCCATTTTGCCAAGGCCTCTTCAGATCATCCAATCTAAAATAATTCCTTACCAGGTAATTTTAACAATATTACTCTGTATTACTTTTCTAGGAACCTTTGATCTTGTCTGAAATGATTTTGTTTACACAGGTACATAAAAGTGGGGACCTCATCTGTTTAGTTTCACCAGGACCTAGAACTATCCAGCATGACATAGGGACTCAATAAATATCTGTTTAATATATGGGCTCTACTTACTCTCATTAGTTCTCCAACACTACATCTTTTTCATCTTTATTTTTTCTCTTTTTAAATCTTTATTCTGCATGATAAAGGCCCAAGAATTGGTCAGGAAGAAACAGACTTCTTGTCTGTAGACAGAAAGTATGGATAGTCCATGACCATATTAATATTTGTTTCCAATAATTAATAAAAAGCCACATTTATTGAGTTTTCTTATGTCTTTTATTTCTTTTTTTTTTAAAGATTTTATCTATTTATTTGAGAGAGAGAGAGACAGAGTGAGCACAAGTGGGGCAGGGAGGGGTGAGAGGCAGAGGGAGAGGGAGAAGCAGACTCCCTGCTGAGCAATGAGTCCGGCAAGGGGCTTGATCCCAGGATTCCGGGATCATGACCTGAGCCAAAGGCAGATGCTTAACCAATGGAGCCACTCTATTTCTTTTTATATCATCTAATTTATCCTTCCAATCATCTTGGAATATGTACTATTAAAATGGAATATTAGGGTTTTTTGCCTGTTATCTCCTCCTTAAGAGAGCATCCCTTCTTTATTCGGCAGTAATTCTTTTTTTTTTTTTTTAAGATTTTATTTATTTGAGAGAGAGAATGAGATAGAGAGAGCATGAGAGGGGGGAGGGTCAGAGGGAGAAGCAGACTCCCTGCTGAGCAGGGAGCCCGATGTGGGACTCGATCCCGGGACTCCAGGGTCATGACCTGAGCTGAAGGCAGTCGCCCAACCAACTGAGCCACCCAGGCGCCCATTCGGCAGTAATTCTGCTGGAACCCTGTGGTCAGGTAGAATTCATCTTGCTTCCCTAGACCAAAAGCTTGGAGCCATGACCTGGACAATCAGCGTTCTCCTTCTCCCTGGAAACCATGGTTGGCTCAGGCTGGTCACATGACCGAAGCATAACTAAGTGCTCCTCTCTAGGAATTAAAGAGTAGGAAAGTTGCTATATTTTCTCCGGCAGTTCTGGAATTATATGGGCCATTAGGAGCTAGCCACTTTCTAACCATGTTTATAGGCTCTGGCAACTGGCTGGGAGTGAAGCCAACCTGGGGAAAATAGTCTTGAGTGATGGAAAGAGAGAGAGGAAGAGCTATTGTTAGAGCACATGGATACCACTTGAGTAAGTTAGCACTTACCATCTTTAGCACTTTTCAATAAACCATGGTAATAAGTTCCTTTTTTGCACTTAAACTAATTTGAATTGCATTTCTAAAACTTATACCCTTTAAAGTCAACTAATTCATCTTTTATTCTCATTTTACAGATGGATAAAATGAAGCTCAGAAAAGTTAAGAAACTTGCTGGAAAGGAAATATTTGAGCAAGCATCTTTGACTTTAAGTCCTATGCTCTTATTCATTATACTATATTTCAATATATCAGCACACTCAGAAAACCTTCATGGATTACACTCTGAAATTTCATTTTTATAAAATATTCCTTTCAAAATTTGATTCTAATGATAAATAGAATAGGTCTAGTATGGACCAGAATTTCAATTGTTTTGATATTTAAGATTTTTTTCCACTTTAAATGTTTTAGTAGATTTTTCCCTTTGGTGTAAATCCAAGTTTCTGCACAGGAAAAAAAATATATTACATTAGCATAATGTTTTGAATTTTATATTTGTTTTTTATTCTGATTTTCTCAATACCCATTATCTAGTTATTGGAATGAAACTCAACTAAATGATGGAATCAAAAGCAATTGAAAATTAGGTGGAATTATATAGATGTCAAGTGAAGTGTTCATAAAATTTATAAATCAATACTCACGATTGAAGTAAATGTGCAAAATCAATTACTAAGAGAGCATCCTATCTTTTAGGAAAGTAAAATGTAAAAAAAAATTATTCTCTCCTATATTGGTTGCTTTCCAAATTCCATAGAATTAACATGAGAGACTAATGGACTTACAGTAGAAAAAATAAAAGGTACTTAAATTCTCATTTCATACTATTGGTAAGTATTCCAGAATGTACAAGTAAGTGAAATTAACAGTAGCTAATGCAGGAACAGGAACGAACAAACTAGAACATTTTCTGACTTATAGGGGAGGTTGATAGAACTCAAAGGTTATGCATACTGAATTACACATTCACAGCCTCATCATGTATCATTCTAATTTTTATAGATGGTTGTACTACTGTCCACTCAGTTCACCACACCAGGAAACTCTGCCGTCTTAGATTTCTCTCTCTTTTCAGTTCAACTTCTATTATCATTTCAACTTGGCCTTCTTGTCTTATTGATTTTTTTCCAGCTTTACTGAGAAATAATTGACAACTAAAATTGTGAGATACTTAAAGTGACAATGTGATGATCGGATCTACACTGTGAAAGGGAACCCCCCCGCCTCCCGCCATGAGTTACTTAACACATCCATCACTTCACATATTTATCCCCTACCTTTTTGTTTTTGGTGAGAATATCCAAGTTCGACTGTCTTAGCAAATTTCAGTTATACAACACGATGGTATCAGTTGTAGTCATGTTATATATTAGATCCTCAGACCTTATTCATCTTATAACTGAAAGTTTGTACCATTTCACCAGCCTCTCCCTATTTCCCCCAGCCCCTACTGATTCTTTTTTTTTTTTTTTTAGAGATTTTATTTATTTATTTGAGACAGAGAGAATGAGAGGGAGGAGGGTCAGAGGGAGAAGCAGACTCCCTGCCGAGCAGGGAGCCCGATGCGGGACTCGATCCCGGGACTCCAGGATCATGACCTGAGCCGAAGGCAGTCGCTTAACCAACTGAGCCACCCAGGCGCCCCGCCCCTACTGATTCTTAAAGAGACTGGTCACTGCCCTGGCTCAGCATCTCTTGCTTGTTTGATGGCAGTGTCTCATCTTCTTATTAGGCTTTAATAAGCTCTGCCTATTACAGTCCAGTCTCCATCAAGCTGCTAAGTGATTATTTAAAAGCACAGAATTGACCATGTCACTTTTTAGGTTTAATACCCTTGAAATCACAGTTACTTGAAGGATAAGGTTCATTCCAAGAAGTATTTATCTGTTAGTCACCTTACTTGGAGATGGGGTACAATGTGACATAAGATCTGGGCCTTCCCCGAAAGGAAGGTGCGTGACTGGGGAGCTATGGAGGCAGCCAAAACCAGATCATTTCCATATAATATGGAAGGTGTTACTACAAAGGGAACACAAAGTGTAATGGAGCTCAATGCAGGCAGACTTAGCATAGCCTGGATTTTCAGGAGGGCTTCCTGGAGAGAGGATGTCTGAGTTAAGGTATAATAAGTCATCCAGGCTCAGAAGGAAGGGAAGCATAAAAGATTATCCAGGTAGATATAGGATCAGAAGAATCTGTGTCAAAGGATATAGCAGAGCATTTCTCAATAACTGCAAGCAATTCAGTATTTTGAAAACACAAGAGATGAGGCAGGAAGTCGAGGTTCTGAAGGATGGAGAAGGAAGTAGAAATGAGGCCTCATGAAGATCACATACATGACACCATCATTCAGCACCTGCTGATTGTTCTGTGGGCCAGATATTTTGCTGAGGATACAGAGTAAACTTGAAGAAGCAACTATAGTTAATAACACTGTATTGTATAGTTGAAATTTGCTAAGAGAATAGAACTTAAGTGTTCTCCCCTCTAAAAAAAATTAAAAAGAGAGATAAATATATGAAGTGATGGAGAAGATAATGACCTAGATGGAGGGGATCCTTTCACAACATAAACAGACATCAAGCTATCAAAGTGTACACTTTAAATATTCTGTAATTTTGTCTATTATACCTTAGAAAAGCTGGAAAAAACCTGAAAGAAAGAGAAGAAACTCTCCTTTCAAAGAAAGCAATCTAGCGGATAGCACTAGGAAGTGATGTTGAGTTTGTTCTATTTAGTAGAACCTCTGCACACAGAGCAAAGAATTCTAACTCTAGATCACTGCCCTGGTGTTTCTTTGTTGGGAAGCTTCCTCAGATGGTTGGGAGTCCTTGTCTGGAATTTCCTGGTGCCCCCTTTAGTTGTTGCAGAGAAGACGTATGACACCTGGGCTGTGGCAGGGTCTCCTGGAGGGGAGCTGGCCCTTCCATCTGCCTTTGCAGAGTATCCTACAGCGAGGGTCAGAGAACAGACCTGAATTCTCCAACACTCCGTAAGTTCTTCAAGGGATGATGTAAAACTCCTGTCCCTCTCTCCACTGCTTTCTCTGTTCTTCCACAAGTGGATGGAATACGAACCTGATCAGAGTGCAGCGTTAGGAAACACTTGATTGGCCACATTTATTTATTAAACAAGTGTGTCTCATCAGCTCCCTTCTCCATAAAGCTGGCTAGACAAGAAAGCCAGTATGTATCTACCTTTGTTACCTCCTTTTCTTTACATGTGAGCAGTACTTGCTTTAGTTCCTTGTGGCCATCTGGTGGTAAGAGTCATTCTTAGGGGAAGAACAGATTTCATTTGGGTCTAGTTTAATCCACCTGCTCAGTTCAGTTTACCAAATATCTGCGTTTTGTGGTTTAGCCTAGTTAATAATTGAATGGCATTTTAACTTTGCTTTCATTTGTACCACTTAGGTGTCTCATCAGAGAAGGGATGGCAGGGCTCTGACAACATTCAGGTGTCCCTGGGAACTCTGGACAGAATCACATCTCATCGCCCTGGAAACCACCCTGGATAGCTTTAAATGCTCCCCTACCAGTGGGGAGTAGTAAGAAGATACTTGGTTAAAGTTCCATATACATTGATATAATTATGTAATCAAAGCAAGTGGACGGATTCACAGTCCATTTTTCATCTGTCAAATTGTTTTTATGTTACATGTGACTAATTTGATCATGGTTAGCAATTTATATGGGATTCTTCTCCCTTCCCCACTGTGATAGACTAACAAACATAACCCATTTGAACCGAGTCCCTGTGTGGAAGACCAGATCGTGTTTGCAGACTATCCTCACACTTTTCAAAAGAGAAACATTTGCTTGAAAGCCTTTTAAGGCATTTGAAGAATGAGAATCAGTGATTTCTCTTCTGGGAGAAATTGGTAAAAATTGGAGTAGCTCTTATATTACATGTAACAAAAGCTCTTGGATAGAGATATTGTTAGACTTTAGGGACAATTATCAAGGGGAAATGCTGAGCTTCCTTCATTAAAGACTTGCAGAAGTTAACTTGGTTAGACAGAATTCTTGAAATAAACAGCATTACTTTGATGAAATTCTGTGTTTTCTTCCAATACCATAATACTATGCCATATTAATAATACTTTTATGACTATATTTGGTACTACATTTACCATGAAAACTGTGACTTATAAAAACTTGTTTTTCTCAAATATACACAGTAATGGGAATCTGTAATCTATATCCCCCCTCCCTGGTACAGTTAATGTTGGCTCCTTTACTCAAAGTGCGCAATAAACCAACTGTTTCATTATGCTGATGACTCGATCAACAAAACTGCCAACTTCACAAAATGTAAAGGTTTATACATAAATGCAGAGAGGCTGTGGATTCTAGATGTTTTAACCTCTTCACATCAATTAAGAAAAATCTGCGGGGCACCTGGGTGGCTCAGTGGGTTAAGTGTCTGACTCTTGATTTCAGCTCAGGTCATGATCTCAGGGTTGTGAGATAGAGCCCCCAGCATTGGATTCTGGCCTGAGGGAGCAGCTTCCTTAAGATTCTCTCTCTTCCTCTGCCCCTTCCCCTGCTCTCTTTCTCTCACAAAAAAAGAAGAAAGAAAAATCTTCACAGCCCCATGCATTTCCTGAGTGTGTGTGTGTGTGTGTGTGTGTGTTTGGGGTGCAGGAGGATGATGGTCACTACTTTCCACAAACCATTTATACTGTAATGAAAACAAGAGGTCAGTTTCTATATAAAACATACCAGTTTTACCTTTGTTTTCTCGGAAAAGGACATACCTGCCTTAGCTTTGCCTTTAATCTTTGAAGTGCTTCTTTTCAGATAGTTAATCTCACAGTTTGATTGTGTGGCATCTTTGAAAATTTGCAGGTGGTTGTTAAAAATTTTACATTTCATTTCAGTTCCAAACCTCAAATAATACATAATTTCTTGGGTTATTATTATTTTGCAACTTAGCATTTTATCAAGATTTGCTGCCGTACAGCTGTCTGGGTACTTAACATCATGATAGAAAGTTTTCAGTAAGTTATGTAAGAATTTGAATAGCATTAACACGACCTTTTGCCCTCTGAACCTGTGTTGATTTTATGAAGTCCTTTTGCGTTCATAAACAAAATACCATTGTACCTATCAAAGATTCACTTGACTTTTTCCATGTTCTCTATAGCAAAAACTGAAACACTGTTCACTGAGGGTATATAATTTTTCATACTTAATAGGATATTGCCCAAACATAAAGTTTTTAAACTTCAGATATTATATTTCAACAATGACTGATAAATCAAAATAATTCATGTGCATGTGTATATACAGGTATACATTTGATAAATTTATAAAATGATATGAAAAATATGGAAATTCTTTGTGCCAATCTCATGAGTAGGCATAGAGAAGGAAAAATGGTTTAAGATAATATTATCTTTCCCAACACAATGAAAATTCAAAAATGTACCCAAATCCAGATGAAGTATTTAGAATGTTGGAAAGAAAAAGCAGTCATTTGTTTTCTTACACTTGCACCCTATCCAGTTCAAGATTGGAAGCAAAAATTATAGACCACTGAGGAATTGCCATGTTGGGTCACCGAGTCTAACCCCAAATTATAGACTATCTTTATCCTGATCATCATCCCCTATTTACCAACTAAATTACTTCCAGAAGCCAAATCATTCTCCAGTAGTAAATCAGGCATTTAGGAAGATACACCCATTGTTTAAAATCCCTGAACAAATCCCACGCCCTGTGTGGGGCTGTGCTTCACAGGGCAGATATTCGACACGAACCCTTAAAAGTCCCCCTCTCCTCTGCTCAGCTTGAGCTCCCGGTCTTCCCCAGACATTCTAGATGCATCGACCAAACTGGAAGAACTGTCAGAATGCCACGCCTCACGGATGGGATATACCCAGTTACGTGGTCTCTCCAGTTTTTAGCCCTGGCGATGCTGGGAGAATCTTATTATTCTTAGGATAAGAATATAGACTATAGTCTTGACACTGTGCTTTGTGCCGAACCGAGGCAGAGTAACGGGACGGTCTCCTGATGATTTTCCAAATCAGGATCGTAAAGCAGTCCTGCAGCCAACGTGTCTAAACATAAGGGGCATACTTCCTTCTAAAGAGGAAATATGTGTTCTGTGCTGCAGAATTTTCAATGTATACTTTTAGATGACTGCGCGATGCCATGTATTTGGACTAGAATA
Source organism: Mirounga leonina (assembly GCF_011800145.1). NCBI lineage: Eukaryota > Metazoa > Chordata > Mammalia > Carnivora > Phocidae > Mirounga > Mirounga leonina. The sequence goes on along the minus strand of NW_023270320.1, from coordinate 23,703,499 downwards.
AGAAATAACTCATTTAGCCTCTGGCCTCCCAATGTTTATGTCTTTGTTGTCATGCAGACTTCCCTAAGAGTGAAGTTTTTATAAGGAAGATAAGTTTTAGGTGGCACCTTCCTTTTTCTACATTACCTTTCTCTATACATCAAAGTTTCATGGATATAAGCAGAGCTCCACAAAGATTTTGACTGTGGTATCACATAATAACATATTTTAGCTTTCAAATATTGTGTTTTACATGGATTGAAAAATGACAATCTGACTTCCTTATGGCCTCTGTTTTTCCACTTGTTTCCTCTTCCTTCTACTCTCCCCACAACCTGGGACCCCCTGGAGTAAATTAACATTAAGGATTTTATTTTGTTCTAAAAATGCCTTTCTTCCCCCTCCTCCTTCTCTTTCCTCTCTCTCTCTCTCTTTCTCTTATTTCTTCATTTTACTCTTCACAGGAGTGGGAAACAGATGCTTTTCTCTGTATATAGAATTCAAATGATCAAATGTGCTTGGGAAATAAGCTGAACTTCTAAGGGTTAAACAAAGTTCAGTCTGAGCATTTAAAGTGTGTGAAAATGAAGAGTACTAATTAATTCTATTCAGATGTCTGTGTGTGGAAACTGTCACTTTAGCAACCAATACAAGCCTATTTGCTGGGCTTTTGTTTGTTTTTTCTGTTGCACATTATGGTGGTGGTTTCAGTAGCTTTTTTGCACCAATCAGTAACAGGCCACGACCGTGAAATCAACCTTTTGTCTGCCCCAGCTGACTCTGCCTCATTCGCCCTCCTCAGATCCTGTCAACATGAAGAACAAAACAAAGCCAATGCTGGATCAAAACATACAGAAGAGTTCCTGGAACAGAGAGAAGCATTCCAGTGCCCTGTCTAATCCCTCTGACCTCTGGCTTCTCTGAACCCACTCTAGCATCTTCTAGTGATAGGAAGGCAGTTCTTAGCAGGTTCTTACCTTTGGTGCCTGCAGAGCTAAGAGAAGAGCAAGAGAATGGTGTTTTGTCTGCCTTCTGAGTACTAACTACAGTCTTGGAATAGGGTTGTGGATTACCAAGAGCCTCAGTTCTACACCTTGCTTTTACCCTTCTCAAAATAAATAAATAAATAAATAAATAAATAAATAAATAAATAAATAAATAAATAAATAAAAATAAAATGCTTTATGGGGCTTAAGTGCTTGGCCTCAGGGCAGTGGGCTCTTGCACAGTGTTGAGCAAGGTTCACGAGGGGTGAGTGAGTGGATCACAGGGAAACCTGTAATACCTGTATTCTCTATGCTTCAGATCGCTAATGGGAGCTATGCAAACATATCATTTTGATTATCTACTCCTAGGGCTATATTTATGTTCTGGTATGAACAGGGATCAAAAAACTAAGACTGTTAAACATACCTGACTGACAAAAAATAAATAAATAATAACCTTGCCTCTCTGTATGTCATTAAAGGAGTAAGACAATCATTTAAGCGACAGAAAAAAGAAATTACCTAAGACAGAAAGAAATGCCATTCATAAAGACAACCCGCCACTAACTTTATTTTTATACAACATGTGGCTTCTTATAGCATTATTTTGAAACTGTTCAGATGATGTCAAAGCTGCCCTACTTAAAAATAAAATATATTTAATAATAATAAAATAATAAAAAATAAAAAATTTTCTTAATGGCCACTTTAAAAAAATCTAATAATATTCTGATACTCCACTAAAATCCCCCAATTTTAAGATGTCCTCCCAGATTTTACATGTGTTATGTAATTATTATATAATCTTGCTGGGCAATCCTTGTCACTTCCATTTCATACAAAAGCAATCTGTGGCTCAGGGAGGTTTTAGCACGTGGTCCTGGTCACAGGGTTCATAAATAGTAGAACCCGGACTGAGTTCTTTTCATATCACTGAAGCTCTTTTGTATATTTGAAATTTATTGATAGATTCCGTTGTTCTTTTTCTCTCTTGGCTGTTAACATTGCCATAGTGACCACAAAAGAAACTGATTGACTCAAAACTGTTTCTTCTGAGACTTTCTCCTTGGACTTGGCCACCGACATAATGTGTGCATGTCTCTGAGCTCTCTCCACTCCAAGACCGAATGAGCCCCAGCTGCTCATGAGATTGAAAGGATTATAAAGTGCTCTATTGGGAAAGGAGCAAGACATCCAAGGAGCATCTATTAGCTGCAACATGCCAATAAGGAGAGGGCCGGGGCTCTTGTGACTCTGCCAGCCCCTGCATGCCCAGAGAGGTCTGTTAGACACACTGAACTTGGCGCAGTCCTGCTGCTTATCTGGAAGCAAATGGTAAGAGAGAGATATAAACTGTGAAAAGCATGCCCCTCTACAGCAAGATGGGTAAGGTGAAAGGAGAGAAGTAGTCTAGGCAGGTCATGCTTTTCAAATGAATGCAAACTTTAAAGGAGAAAGAAGATGCCTACTTACAGGAACTTCTTAAAAAGTAGGAGCACAAACTTGTCGAATCGCTAAGTTGGACACCTGTAGCTATTGTAACATTGTGTGTTGACTAGACTCAAATTTAAAAAAAAAAAATAGGAGTGCACAGGTACACAATGAGGTGAGGAAACAACACAACACAAAACAAAACTTTAAACACGTTGATGATTCTTTAATTCAAATGGATCCAATGGCTCTAAAAATAGGATTGTCATATTGAATTGGTAATGGAGTTGGAAATAAAACTCATGACTAATGCTTTGTGCATTTTGCTTAGTTCCCTAACATCAGTGACTTTTTGGATTGAACCATTTTATCCCTTCTGCAGCAAATTCTTGAATGACAATGATTCTTGCATTTCTTTCTTTTTCTTTCTTTCCCTTTTTCTTGGGGCTCGGGGGATACTACATAGCCATAGTAGAAATAGTAAGAGACAAAATGAAGGAAAATAAAAATAATTGCAAATTCAAATGTGTTATTATCTTTAAGGGAAATTCCAAAGAGAGAAATTTCTCTTCACTGTGTTCAGATCTGTGCCTAATTTCTACTTAAAACATAGTAGAACAGACATGTACTATTTTTTAAAAAGAAGAATACAGAAACAAGGAGGTGAGGGTTTAAAGAAAGTGGAAAGACCTGTCCCTTAGGTAAACCACACTTACCTGAGAGGTGAAGTGTTAGAATGCAAGCAGCAAGCCTCTTACAGGCTGAGCTGTGGGATCCAACAGCTCGGCCCCTCTCTTAAGCGATTTCAGGGAAATCATTAAATCTCTTTGAAACTTATTTTCAATATACATTAAAAGGGGGAAATAATTCTCGTGAGCGTAGGTCGTGAGGCACATTACTGAAATGTGCTTCTACTATTATTATCAGTCGATACCTGAATTCCCATCTGACAATGACCAGAACATCTAAAGTAAAAGAATCCCTGACATCATGGATATCAGCATTTCTAAACAGCTGGTTACAGCCTTCTTGCCCTTTAACAACGTAACTTCTTGCTCCTTTCCTGTAGCTCCCGGACAGAAGTTGGAAGTTACTTTTGGCACCTTCTTGGAGGTACTTCCTGAAAGTCACTGGGTGGAAAGTGCTCTAAGGAAACTGATTTCTTACCCCATGATCCTTCTCCAGAAAAGCAGGAGCTGCCTACAGCTCTCTCATACTCACGCGTGTTCTCGCGGCTCATACCCACCCCACCTGCGGTCACCAGAGGAGGCTTTGCTTCCTGGACCATCTGAAATTCCCTGCTACATTATTCACTTCACTATCTGGCACAATATGAGGCTTTGATGTAGCTCCTTTTCACAATCCAGACTCTAGGTAGTTGATTTCCCAGGGGCCACTCTGCTTAGTTACTACCGCCATGTGTATTCCGAATGGCAAAATCATTTCACTGCAAATATGAGACATTCTGCGTGTGTGTGTGTGTGTGTGTGAGAGAGAGAGAGAGAGAGAGAGAGAGAGACATAAGAAATGCAAGAAGTGGTCATATTTTTTTTAAAAAAGCAACTAAAATGAGAAAACAATATTAAAATCTGTTTAGAATTACAAAATAGATCTACAGAGGAAACCCTAATGTAAAAGGCCCCATTCTTGGAGCTCTAGAAATGCATATGTTCCATGATGCCTCTGAATGTGCCCCTCTCCCCATCTGACTGAGGTCGGCCTGCAGCTTCTGACTCAGTCCTACACTGGTTACGCACGGTTAGAGGAATGTTAATTACCACCTGTAATCCGCACAGGGTCCTGGACTGAATAACAAGGGTAACTAGCCTCAATTGAGAAAGACAGGTAGAAATGTAAGTGCCACACTTAAAGGTATGGGAATTTCGTGGGCTCATATTTGGGCAGGAATGTGGACCCTCCCGTCTTTCCGACCGAAGCAAGCACCTGAGCAAGAGATTCACCCAGCCAGAGAAGGTTAACGCTGACGGGGTAAATCTTAAACGGATCTTAGCAAGCTTTTCTTCTCATAGGCTTGGAGATGTTTAAGTCATTTGCTTTGTTTAACAGAGATAGTAGAAGTTTAGTTGGAGGAGCAAAAGAAAAAAAAAAAATTTGAATTTTTACCTTCAGGAGTGTTCCTTAATATTTTTAATTCGTTTTAATGCTGTCTATTGATATTAAAATATATTCATTATTTTCTCCCATTTTGCCAGAATCTGCAAGATGGATAAAATTCTATTCCCAGTCTCGTATAGATACTGAAATACAGTTCCCTGGGAGCATTCGCAGCTTTAGATGATAGCTGATTGCATCCTCGTCGTCCTGAATGTTTTCGCTTTCTTTAAGATATGATAAATTAGGGAACAAAAGGAACTCTTTTCCACAACAGAAGCACTTTTGGGAGGCTGAACATGTACCTCTGATTCAAGGCTGAGTTATTATAAGAAAAACAGAAAAGGAAGGAAGAAGGTTTTACTTTCCCACTGTTGAAGACATTTTGTCAGGACGAGAGACAGACACACAGAACGTGCACAGACTTGCACTGCTGTTCAGTGATGAATAGGGCAAGGGTTTCACCCATGTTGTCTTTAAAAGCATTGCCTGGAATACAAAATGACATGGTGTTTCTGGAACACCATTCTGTTTGAAAGGCCAGGAAAAGGTGATAGGTTTTTAATGCACATTTGGGTGTCTTCAAGCTCTCTTTCTATAACTAGAATGGAGATGTTCCTGAAATGCTGTCTACAGAGGGAAAAAGCAAACTGGTTAAAATTCCATTATGTTTTTCTTTGGCTGGCATTGTATAATTGAAGATGTCTTCAAAACAGAAACAGACTATTGCTTCGTGTGTGTGTGTGTGTGTGTGTGTGTGTGTGTGTGTGTGTGTGAGGCGGGGTTGGAGGAAAGCACACATCAGACTGCAGAGAAATAGAATCCCTGTAAGGAATACATCACTTTCACCAGCAAAGTTCCTGTGGCTCATGCTTCTTTCTAGTCCAGCTTTTTGTCTTTCTGCCACGCGAGCCATGTCCCTATATGGATCTGATTTTGTTTCTATCCTCAAAGCCCGTGCATTGCTTCTTTTTAGTCAAAAATTCAAATTTAGGCCTACGGTCTCCCCATCTCCCCTCCCTCCCTGATTGTCAGCTCACTTTGCCCCAGTAAGTCTCACTTAAAAACAAACCCAAAAATTCTACGGGTCCTTCACACAAGTTTTCTCTTTTGTCTGGACTCTTCTACCCATTCTTTCACAGTGCTTTCCATCCTTCAAGGTACAGTTCAGCTCCTGGATCTTCCAACAGTAAACCTCCCCTAATTACCCTGCATGCAGTGAATACAGTCATGCACTCAGGGCCAGCTGCATGGGTGTGTAACCTCTGCAGCCACACGGGGCTCCGTGCTCAGAAACGGCCTGCACCTGCTGGGAGGCTCGGCTGTTGCCATCTTGAAATTTGAACAAGGGGCTTAACAGTTTTGTTTTGTGCTGGGCCTGCAAATAACACACCTGGGCCTTCCTCCTGACCTCCTAAAATTAACAGTTTCATGTCTCTGCTCTAACAGTTATTACCCACACTGCATTTTGAAGTTATATTGTGCATATCTACCCCCATTAGAGAGGAAGCTCTAGGGACCATAGACCTCACATATCAGGTTCCCACAAGCACCTGGAACAGCCATTTGCACAGAGGAAAGTCTTGAGGAGAAGAATACTGCTCAGAGTTCTTCAGGAAGGAAAAGAATAAATCCAACATCTACTGAAGATAAACAGTAGAAAAACTAAAAAGTTTTACAAACTTAATATGCACCAATCACTGTATTTTGCACTGCACACACAGCAAATCTAACCTAATCCCCCAAACTTGAGGAACAGGTGCTATTATGACTTCATTTTCCAGGTAAGGGATGAAGGGCTTAGAGAGGGAAGGTGTCAGGGGTCACAGAGTAAGTGGCAGAACCAAGAATCAGAGTCAGGTCTGGCTCATCCCAAATTGATGAGTCTTCGCTCTTAACTTGTACAGAGAACTGTGACATTTTCTTTCTTTTTTAAAGATTTTTTATTTACTTATTTGACAGAGAGAGACACAGTGAGAGGGAACACAAGCAGGGGGAGTGGGAGAGGGAGAAGCAGGCCTCCCGCTGAGCAGAGAGCCTGATGCAGGGCTCGATCCCAGGACCCTGGGATCATGACCTGAGCTGAAGGCAGATGCTTAACCGACTGAGCCACCCAGGCATCCCAGAACTCTGACGTTTTCAAGCAATAAAATACCTAACTATATTCTGACTGGAACGAAGGCCAAGGTAACAAAATTGGCCTCTGTCTAGTAGTCCCAGCCATGAGTTCTTAAAATCTGCCTATACACACCCAGACTTTTAAGGTGTCAAATTAGTTTCTAACAAAACATCATTTTTTAGGTTATATAAACATTTTGCTAGACCTGCCTGCAGCCTCCTGCCCATGTTTACCAAACATACTATCATTGTACTTTAAAGTTATTTTTTAGTGATAAAATTTTATATGTAGGGAGAGAAAGTGCTTCAGATTATGAAAGACAGATGATCTAGGGAGAAAGGACTATTATGGACTTAGCTGAGCGAGTGAATATGATGGGAAGTCAAGCCCGTGCCAGCTCTATGCCAGGGTCCTCAGACAGATCCATGAGGACGGTCATGGTCTTCCAATCCCTTCTAAGAACTCTAAAGCACACCAAATTCAGGAGACTGATGACCCAGGATTAGTATAAAAAGACATTATACTGAGTTACGTCCACTAGCAGTTTTTTATTCATTTGTTGTTAAAATTACATTTTGTATAATGAAGAAAGCAGACCTTCTGTTTTGCTGCTTGATCGAAATACATACCACGATGAGATGCATACAATGCTTTGGATAAGATATTTTAAGAATTTGCACTAAACACATCAGAATATTTCCAAACACAACATACATCTGCCATAGCCCTGAATACGTTCTATTTTCTTTAGCATAAGAGAGATTTTTCAGTAAAAACCTCATGGGGGTCTGTCTTGCATGTTTTTAAGCTAATTAAGTGTTCAGAAGCTGGAATCTTTTTACAACTGCTTTCACCTCAATTTTCTTTTGGGGGAAAGATTCAGCTTTTGCTGCTTCCTTCTGGAGGAACCATTATTACCACATCCTTGAGTTTCCTGGAGCTTTGAGTTGTTTTCAACATTATTTTAAAAATTCTTAAATGAATCACTTCTCCTCCTCCCGACCCCAAAAGAGCATAATAGGAAGATAGAAGAGGTTTGATTTTCTACTTGGACAAAAAGGTGTACCCAGCACAGCATATGTCCCCTTCTGCGACGTTGCTCTAAGCTTTCTAGATGCATACTTAATTTCAACCCCTGACAACCAAAGCTCCCTTTAGGTAACTCTAGGGATAAGCTAACCTAGTGTCTCATGTTCCCCTCTGGTCCCAGTTCGATACATCTTTAATCTTAATTTTGGAGACATAAAACCATGTATCCGATGACTGAGAATGGATAATGCTTATCAAGACATAATTCTTGTATTACACGAATGTTGATTTTGTTTGCAATAGAGAATTTATAAGCATCCAATCTCTTTCATACCCAAGTCTTGTGTGTGGTGGCTTATAATTTTTCTAATTGGGTAATCATTTTGGAGTTCAAAACTTTTTCGCTACAAAATGAAATTTAGTTGGACTTCCACTTGAGATTGTCAACTGGTTACAAAGCGTCCAGTAGAAACTGTCAGATGAAGAACAACTGTTGTATATATTTTTATTAATGCCTAACCAGTTGTGATCCAATTTATATCTACAGTTTAAATGACAATAAGAAGTTCGTGTATGGTGATTAACATAACATAATAAAAAAAAGAAAAAAGAACTAAAAAAGAATAAAATAAAATGTATAACCTTAAAAAAAAAAAAAAAGAAGTTCAGAGATCTATTTCCCAGCCAGACACTGGGTAACCACTCTGACGTCTTGCCAATGTAGTATTTGAATGAAATCCACTGCAGCAAATGAGAATAAAACTTGGGATGCTTTGACCCAAAAGTGAAAAGAATTTTTTTAAAACCAGAAGAAGTATGTTGGTACTCCATACCATTCAGAGAGAGAAGGAGACTTGTATTTTATTCAACACCTACCTAGCATTCTTCTAGGTGCTGGAGATGTTAATTAATTTAACATTTACAGAACAAAAGGGCAGAAATTCTTAGTTCTCTTTGCAGAGGGAGAAACTGAGGATAATATTAAGTTACTTGCCCAAGATAGGACAGTAAATCTGGTTTATCTAATTCCAAAATTTAAGTTCTTTTCATCATAAATGGCAAAAATCATTTAGATATTAAAATTGCTTCAGGTTTTTTAGCATCTTGATCTTTACTTTCATAAGCAAATGAGGCACGCAATAGTCTATAGATGTCAGATAATAGATATAAAAATATATAATAATAAGGGTCTGTATTCATTTGCCTATAAATTCCTCAGTGGCAAAATTTGTAATAATAATCAGGACAGAGTGAGTGCTGACTTCTTTTAGTTCTCCCTACAAAAATTCAGACAGGATTTCTCTTTCACTTCTGCATGCTTCATCCATAGGTGATACTTACAGTGAAGTTATCAGCAGATCATACTGGGAATCAGTTTGTGCCACAAGGCGAAATAAATCCATCATATTAGAAGAAAGGTTAATAGTCACCTTCGCTAACCCCAGCTTTTGAACCAGGTTTATTATCACCCTTGAAATAGAACCTGCGCGATCAATTTCAAATATCAGAGCATAACATACGCTCCACAGGGAACCCCCGAAAGAAAGCAGAGGAGGCAATAGCTCTATGGTTAGAAAAAACCACAATTTTGATCGTGTGTGGAAAACATCAAATTAAACCCGGTACTCGGTATTGACTCAGCATTCCAGCTTTCCCCAGCATTCAGGCTGAAGTTTAATCTTCTGCTAACTGCCTGGAGGGAGGCCTTTACTCCTGTGGAACCCTCGCTGGCAACATAGAATTGAACAGGTGCTGTCTTCAGGGGAAGCTTACAATTTGCTTCTTCAAATGTGCAAAATAATGCTTATAAGGAAGTGCCTCATAAACAGCTTATAATATGAAAAGAACCAAGAGGAATGAGGTTTACAAAATTCCTTCTTTTCTACTAACTGATAATCAGGTTCAATGGAAGTTTGCTTTGGAAGGATTTTTTTTTTTTCTATGTTCCCATCTTGGTCTTCAGTCCTCTGTCAAGGATTTGTGCTCATCGACTTCTTTATCCCTTTCATTCTGCACAGCTCTGCGTTAGTCACGCCCAGACCTGCGTGGTCTACACACTGTTTCTCCTATATCTCCTACATCTGAGCTGAGAGCACGACAGAATGCTCTCCGCATGCTGGAGGCGTAGAAGGTAATGTTGAAAGGGTCACAGTGGTCAGAGTGGGTTGGAGAAGGCAGTCAACTTACCTACCACTGACAGACCCCAGGGGTACTCTGGAATTCCAGAAGATAATATTCATTGCACAGGTGCCGAGAAATAGCACATTCGGATACCCCAGGAGTAGGCCAGCAAATTTGGGGGTCATTATTTCACCATGTGATTGGCGCTAAGCATTTATATTTTAGGTGGATATGAGAATAATTCTGCAGGATGTGAGGCCAGCAGACTTGTTGAATGAATGAATGAATGGGAAATCAATATGAATTCTATAGATGAATGCAGACTTTTACAGATAACACTGAGAGAGAATCTTCCAGCACTATGAAAGACAGCCTGACAACACACGAGCAACTAAGTGGAGCACTATATTCTAATTGGCTACTGTGTGCTCGGCACCATGCCAAAGACTTTACATTTAGGATTTATTTAAATACCAACAACATTCCTACCAAGTATCTCTGTTAGCCAAACTAGAAGATGATGATCCCTGGTGATCCTCATTCCCTGATATTTGTGTCTTTATGCAACCCATGTAACTAGTAGGATATAGAAATGATGGTGTGTGACTTCCCTGGCTAGATCATACAAGGCACATGGCTTCTGTCGTGCCTACTCTTGGATCACTCTTGGAGAGAAGCTGGCTGACATGCCATTAGGACACCCAGGCAGTTCTATAAAGAGGAACACATGTGGAGGAACTGAGGCTTCCTGTCAACAACCTGTGCAAACTCTCGCCTCCAGTCAAGCCTCCAGATGATGCAGCTCTACCCAATTTATTGACTGCAACCTCATGAGAGACCTTGACTACTAGACCGGGGTACTAGTACTCAGCTAAGCCACTCCCAGGTTCCTGACCCATAACATATATACAAAATAGTAATTTTTTTTATTGTTTTATTGTTCGTTGATTTAGCCACTAAATTTTGGGGTCATGTATTACACAGCAGTAGACAACTAATAAAGCTTTTATTAACCTCGTTTTACAGATGAAGAAATAAAATCCATGAGAACTAAAGTTACAAAATACTAAACTTCCCTTTATTGAGCACCTACCCGTGAAGGCTTGGACCATGGGCACTGACCAAAACATGACAGGGGAGCCAAGGAGGAGAGCAGCCAGGAGTGGCTGAAGAGGCAGTGTTCATCTGTTCATTCATTCAACAGGTGGTCCCTGAGCATCTACGAGGTGCCAGGGGCCATTGTAGGGTGTGAAGATGCAGCAGAGACCAACGCATACAGATTCCCTTCCTTCTCGGAGCTTATGTTCTAGTGATGGGTGACTGATGATAAAAACACACAAAAAGTGGTGCCTGGGTGGCTCAGTCATTAAGCATCTGCCTTCGGCTCAGGTCATGATCTCGGGGTCCTGGGATCGAGCCCCACATCGGGCTCCCTGCTCAGTGTGGGGTTTGCTTCTCCCTCTCCCTGCCGCTCTCCCTGCTTGTGCTCGCTCCTTCTCCCTCTGTCTCTCTCTGTCAAATAAATAAATAAAATCTTAAACACACACACACACACACACACAGGCATGCTATGAGATACAGTAGAAGTTGAAGGAGAAGCAGGTAGAGGGACGAGCAGGACCTTGGAACAGGCAGCATGCCCTTGCTTCCTTCCCGCGCGTGCATCCCTGTGACAAAGCCTTCAGCTGAGGCAGCTTCTGTGCCCCGTGTTGTCCTCAGACACGAAGCCTGGTCGGTGTGGATCTCTCTCTCGTTTGTACGTCATGGCTCCCATTTGCTTAGCATGTAGCTTGGGATGTGCTTAGTAAGTATTTATGGCGGTGACTTAAATTCTCGGAAGAATAAAATTTTTAGCGAAGTCAGCTGCCTAAGCAGTTAAATATTCTTCAGCTATTTTAACGTCCGCACATTAAGACAGAGTGAATTCTGCCAGTGTAACTCCTTTTCCATTATCAAATAGAATAAAACTCATTGTGTCATAAATGTGATTTTCTTCTCAGTAGCCTGGCTCGACCTTAATTTGAGTCTGTGAGATTTTGCATTCTTTTTTTTTTTTTTTTAAGATTTTATTTATTTATTTGAGAGAGAGAGAGAATGAGAGAGCACATGAGAGGGGGGAGGGTCAGAGGGAGTAGCAGGCTGAGCAGGGAGCCTGATGCGGGACTCGATCCCGACTCCAGGATCATGACCTGAGCCGAAGGCAGTCGCTTAACCAACTGAGCCACCCAGGCGCCCCCTGAGATTTTGCATTCTAAACCCAGTGTACTAAACATGCAGTGAAGATTCTAGGATCATCGTAGAATCAAAATACGAGATGTGGTTATAAGATAACAAAGCAGACATCCACGAGGCAAAGAAGGAATCAGTCTCACCAGACACACATGCATAAATACAGATTTCTTTGGTCTGCTTAGCTCTACTGAGGGTCTGTGGGAGCTACAAGGAGAGGACCTCCAACCCAGTATGGGGAAGACTAGAGGCTTAATGCTTCATGATCACGGCTACCCTGGGGGCACATGAGAGTCTTTTTTAAAACCTTATGCTCTCAAAAAAACAAATACTACCTTTATAAAAGGGAGAAATTAAGCACTATTTGTTGATCAAAAAGATTTATTACATTATAAAATATTAGTACTCAAGAAAACTTCAAATATCAAGAGGTTCAATCTCCCATCCCCAAAGAAAATCCCAGAGAAATGAAATCACAAGCTAGTACTCATGCCAGATTTTATTTTATTTCTTTAAAGATATTACGTATTTATTAGAGACAGAGAGCAAAAGCATGAACATGGGGAAGGGGCAGAGGGAGAGGGGGAAGCAGACTCCCCACTGAGCAGGGAGCCTGACTCGGGGCTTGATCTGAGGACCGCGAGATCACGACCTGAGCCAAAGGCAGATGCTTAACCGACTAGACACCAAGGTGCCCCTCTCATGCCCAGATTTTAGATGAGCCCTTTTAAAGCTTCTTCTTTTTTTTTTTTAGATTTTTTTTTTTATTTGTTCATTTGAGACACAGAGATATAGAGAGAGAGAGAGAGGGAGAGAGCATGAGCAGGGGGAGAGGCAGAGGGAGAGGGAGAAGCAGGCTCCCCGCTGAGCAGGAAGCCCGATGTGGGGCTCGATCCCAGTACGCTGGGATCATGACCTGAGCCGAAGGCAGACGCTTAACCATCTGAGCCACCCAGGCGCCCCAAAGCTTCTTCTTGTATACATTGTGTTTCTTTGAATAATTCAGGTACTGTCACTTATTGACTCCTGGGAGCTGGTTGGTTAATTACCAGGGGACTGCCATTTAGATGCCACAGAGGACAGTATTCCATAGCAATTTAGAACTTGGTTCTAGAAGCTGATGATCCCATCTCAAACACTGAATCTATCATTTTCTGGGAAAAGTTAATTGGACGATTTGAAAATAATTACTTAATCTCTCTAAATTTCAGTTTAGTCATCTGTAACACAGAGGTAGAAACAATACAGATCTCATGGGGTTTTGTGAGGAGTAAAGGAAAGCTCATAGGCCAAGTGCTAGGATAGCTTCCGAGCACACAGAGAACCAGTTTTATTTGATAAACTATTATTTCTGTTGGTGTAATCAAGATTCTCAATATGGATAAGGTGAAGAATATGGATGTTAACTAGACCTGTGATGACCATTTCACAATATATACAAAGATTGAGTCATTATGTCGTACAGCTGAAACAGATATATGTCAATTATATCTCAATAACATAATAATAATAGCTTCTCGATATTTTTAGAATGCCCTGAAGTCTAAGATATAAGATAAGGTGCTCCCCATGAATCAAAAGAGACTAGAAGCAGTTTAGTGCAATAGCCGGCACCTGGGGTTTATGATGGGGTAGGCAGGCAGAGACCGTACCAGGGAAGGAGGTTTCTTTGGCTGTAGCCTCTTTCCTAAGCCAATTCCAATAGTGGAAATAAAATAAATGTGCTTATTAAGCCAAATTCAGCATTAAAGCAGGTCCCTAAGCCCCCCTTTTCCTATGAGTCTGTCATTTCCAAGCTCCTTATAAGTCGAAATTCTCACCACTTGTCCTCAGAAGGAAGATTGGGAAAAGTGACGGGGTGCCCCCGTGGTGATATTTTATAGTTCAAACCAGGTATTAGCTTGAGAGAGTTGTCTTCATGGGGAACAAAGACCCAGTTTCTGAGCTTAGGGGCAAGAAGGCATCAGTCTAGTTCTTAGAAAGAAAGGCAAGAAACCTTCACGTCCTGAAAAGTCCATCAGATCCCACAGCACAGAAGCTGACAGAAATATGAGATTCTCAGAGTGAGAACCTACAATTGGGGCTGAACCAGGCTGCATGGTGTCTGCCTCCAGGGAAAGGTGGGTACTCACACTTTTCAAAGCGGGTATAACCATAACCTTCTTATCAGAATTAGGCAGACGTTGCTGACCAACCTCTCTTTAGAAAAAGTTGGAATAAGGCAAAAACTAGGGCAGTGAGGCAGAAGAGCTTATATTTACTCTTGTGCATGGAACATGTGACTTTTTTTTTTTATTTTTATTTTTAAAGATTTTATTTATTTATTTGAGAGAGAGCACATGAGAGTGGGGAGGGTCAGAGGGAGAAGCAGACTCCCTGCCGAGCAGGGAGCCCGATGCGGGACTCCATCCCGGGACTCCAGGATCATGACCTGAGCCGAAGGCAGTCGCTTAACCAACTGAGCCACCCAGGCGCCCGTGACTTGTTTTATTGAGGGATATTTATCAGTATCACTATACATCTCTAATAAAAAGTGAGATTCCTTTGTATACCGTAGGTCACATATATGCTCAAATATGCATCGTTTATAGATCTTTGAATACGCCTACATGTAGGAGTAAAAATATTTGATCACTAAGCACTTACATTTGTAACTGTGTCACAGTGGGGTTTATCTGCTTGTGTTTGTGGCTGGCAGAACACTGGCCTCCAAAATATGACCCTGTCCTAATCCCTGCAAGCTTTGAATATGTTCAATTACATGGTAATGGGAATTAAGGTAGCAGATGACATCAAATTTGTTGATCTGCTGATCTTAAAATCGAATACCCTGGATTATGCAGGTGGGCCCATTGTAATCCCCAAGGTCCTTTAACTGCAGAGGAGGAAGGCAGGAGAGTCAGTGTCAGCGATAGGCTATGAGAAAGACACGATTGGCCGTCGCTGGCTTTGAAGATGGCAGGGAACTAGGAGCCAAGGAATAAGGACAGTTTCTAGAAACTGAAAAAAGCAAGGAAACGTTCTCTCCCCCTCCTGGAGCCTCCAGAAAAGAATGAAATCCTCCGACACCTTGACTTGAGCTCAGAGAGATCCAATTCAGACTTTGGGCCTCTAGACGTGTAAGATATCAAATTCATATTGTTTCACCTACTAAATTTGTGGTGATGGTTTGCCGCAGCAATAGCAAACCAACATAGTGACGTGCATTTTTAAATTTTATGAAAACACAAACGACTTCCAAAAGTGAAACATTCAGGCGATGCTCCAGGATGCAGTCTGAGAAGCTCCATCTGGAAGTCAGAGCCCAGGAACAGTGCTTTTGACTCCGTCCAACACCGTCATAAATAATAGTTACGTTACCTCCTGTGTACTCTTTGACGCCTTGCAAAGCTGCACACCATGCCATATATTTCCTGAACAGCAACATTTAGAGCAATCGTTTCCGTTTAAATGCTACTTTCTACAACCATTTGTTTCTTTTTTTCTTCCTTTATTGCATTTTAATTAAAGGTAAGGAGAGAATAAAAAAACTGATGGGAGTACTACGGCAGCTGGAACGTGTGTGTGAGATACTGCAGTCTGAAGCCTGATGCTCAGTTTGAAGGTAGGAAAACAGTGATTATAGATGCGTTTCTAAATGAAATTCTACACAAATCCTAGCTTTGAACATGAAACCTTAGGGAAGTCGAAAAAGACACTGGTTCTTTGTGAATACACACTGTTTTTTTTCCTTGATGTTTAATTAATTCTGATGATGGTAGTCTCCGCCAGAAGTGTGCATTCAACAGAGAGCCCTCTTATTTAGCAACTATAAAAAAAAATGCACCAAGAATTGTTGGGTAAATGCTTGCAGGTATTAAACACAGTGCCAATTTGGAACAGAATATTTGGATGCACAGAATTACTCGCCCTTGCCTAAAAGTTGCAAAATCAAGTAGTCGATGTGAGAAGTTATACAAAGGATGGTCCGCTTAATACTGGCTTCCTTCGGGGACTCCCCGCTGTATTTAGACCAGCTGGAACGTGCCTAAGGAAAGCCAACTCATTTTAACATGAGCATAAGCAAAACAAGCCTACCTCAAAAACATTCCCCTGTAAAGGGTCTGAGTCACCCTCCACTTCACGTAGACGTTGCTGTCTTTTAGTTATCATGAGTGATCATAATGCCTGTGGAACACATTTCTAGTAAAATGTAGAAGTCAACAACAGCAAAACCAGAATACATGATGTCTTGTTGCCTACATCATTAGGCTAATACAAATCACTATTTGTGCGAATTGCAGTACTGCGGGTGTATTCGCATTCATTATTAATAGTAATAATTTTCTTGCCATATCACTGATGGCTAGCCTTGTATTTTAAAATACAGTAAGTCCCATTGTTACCCATCTTCCTCATAAACAATTCTACTACTTCCTGATGTCCCACTCCTCTTTCTATTGTAAATTCTACTTAAGCCTTTCAATATCTTTATGAAAATTAATACCTTACTGAATAGAGTTCAGGGAGGTATTTTTAATTTACATAATAAATATGTACACTTACAAAGCTGAAGCAAACATACCCACTTCGTTAAATTATTTAACAGTCAAAGGGGAAATAATCAACTCTTAATACTTAATGTTAAGAGTTAAACTATTTAGAGAGAGACTTGAATTTAATCTTGTTCCACTCCACTCCTATCTAGTCATATGGTCTAGGACAAGTTACATATTATATTTAAACCTCAGTTTTTTTTCTTGGTCAGATGGCCAAAATCATCATGTAGGTTTGTTGTCTTACATATGTTCCTCTAAACTAAATACGGTGTATTGCCACCTCATGTTGTCCTATCCCTGACCCTCCTCTTCTTTCCCACCAGAACCCTGATTTGTTCCAGGTACTTTGATCTGAGGGTAAGTGGACCAAACGGCCATTCAAGAGGTAGACATGACCTCCACTGGGCAATGAGATTTAAGAGGAGGTTTCTAGGGCCTCCCTACAAGGAGGGAAGGAGACATGGAGACTCATTTTTCACGCTGTCAGCCAGCTTCTTGCCTTTGCACACAACTGCATGAGAACATGGTGTTTTAGGATTGCTCCCCCATCTAGTGATGGAGAAGGCAAGGTCAGGAGAGATCCCAGCAACTGCCTACTTCCAGAATTACTGTTTGGTGGGAAGAAACCCCTCTTGTTTCAGGACTATTGGTAGGGTATTCCAGTATTTTCAGCTGAACTCCACATCTAGTCGGGATTCAGAGATTGTTAATGCACCATGAATTGTTAATTTTACTTTAATGACGTATGTCGCAAGAGGTATTAATAATATGTTTTGATAAGTTCCCAGATGGGAGAGAGAATTCCAGTTGAGATAATCATGGGAGACTTCATGGCAGAGAGATCAGTCCCACTGGACTCTGATGGGTATTCATTCTTTGAGCATAGAAAGGTTGGAAAGGGCATGTGACAGAATTCCATTCTGAGGGAACAAATCTTTGCCCATGGGTGACAGTAATGGTTCAAGGTTCAGCGTAAGTAGGAGGAGATCAAATGAGACATGTGAATATCTGGAGCTTCTCACTCAAGACTGCAGGCTTGCCTTCTCTTCCAAAGCTCTTCCAAGCATATTATCATTGGGTTACCTAGGACTTAGACCAAATTAAGCATAGTTTTAGTCTAACTGGCTTAGTAGTTTTAATATATGTAATTTTGCTTCTGCCTAAATTTTCCTGTTTTATTATTTTTAAAGAAAAAAAATACATATATATTGGTCAGGGTTTATTTTTTTGTCCAGCAAAGTATTATGATTTGTTAACCACAGCTAGTTGAACAACAACAATTCTTGGGGTTTGTGCTACTTGATTTCAACATCACCACTCTGCAACACATGGTGTAGATCTAAGAAAGGACAAAGGGGCAGGGAAGGAATGAAGTGTGCACGGTCCCATCTCTGATTATTCCGCAGCATAGGCTGCGCATGGCTGCTCGCTATGCATCATGCTGCAGGCTCTGGCGGAGAGCATGCTCCATGGCTGATCCAGAATACTTGGGGCTGGGATGAGCCTCTCCCCACACCCAGTTGTAGGCTAGCCTAAAACTGCCTGGGACACACTTAGCTTCTCTCAGAAACAAAAGACATAGCAAAGAATCTTCAGGCCCAGGAACAGAGCTAGGAAGTATGAGATCACAGTAGCTACCGATTCCCTTATATTCGCTGGCTGGGCTGGAACAAAACCAGAAATAGAAAAGGTGGGATTTGCTCACTGTCACCTACTATCTCATCATCATGTCATCTATTTTGGAGCATTTCAACTCTTCTTCAACCTTTTCTGAAGTCTTTATCTTTTTGGGTTTTTCCAATTGACACTTGTAGAATTTTTCTATTTTTTGTGGAAGTCTATTTTTGAAAGACCCATCTTTGATTACTTTGCGTAAGCAGAAATAAAAATAATATTGAAAAGAAATTACAGAGTACCTAAGAATAGACAAGGACTGTGACAGTTATTAAATATTCTTATGTTAGGTAGTATTATGATTTTGTTAGGTGGTGTTATGAGCTAATAATTTTGCAAATGGGTAATTCGCTCAGAGTAACATGCTAGTAAGAGGTGAAGTTAGGATATAACTCAGCCCTGCCCTTATATCATGCAATCTACTATAGCTCAGACTTACCACATTGGGTGGGGGATAGAGAAAACAAAAACAGAGAAAGAAAGAAAAAAAAAAAGGGCTACAGTTTAAATTCAATCAAATTTCTGATTTTTAACAGAGGGAGTCCAAACTGATCAAGTACAGAGGAATTACTTGATTGTTATCAAAATAATTGATCGTTTTGTTTTGTTTTTCTTAAGGCTGTGCATTGTAAACAGTGATAGGGAAATTAGTGACACACTGATATGAAAACAGCAAATGTACCCTATCTAATATATTTAACATTAAATAGAAAACACAATTCTTGGTTGCAGGTCTACCATGAACCAGGTGCATCGTTACACATGAGGGTAAAGATACGGTGCTTGCCTTTACTTGAATATATTATGTCCCTGCGTTGTGAAGTATAATTGTTCACAGTAGTTTGAAACAGGTGAAATACGTATTAATTTAAGACCAGAAAAAAATATATCAGGGATCAATTCTTACTTTGTAACACTGACAAGGCATGAGATAACTAATGACTTCAGAAGAATAATCAATGCTTAGGTTAAGAGTTTTGAAATAAAGGCTATTTTAGGCTTTAAAAATTACTGTTGTTTAAATTTTTAAAAATTAAATGTGACATTTAAAAACAGTGCTATTTTCCTTCTAGTTTTTGGATTATTTGAATGGCCCATTAACCAAAAATAAGTCTTAATTGATTTCAAATATTTGTCATAATTTTAAGAGCATTGAGTAAAATGGAGGTCATCAATTTTTAATAGCTTAGCTTCCAGGGTGCAGTGTGCACCTCAATTATATTCACCCATGATTTACTACGTAAGTTTGATGAACTTAAGTGCATGGTAAGTTCTTTCTTGTTAATATAAATGGAACAAATCAGTGTTAGAAATAGAAGGGGAAATAAAGTAGAGGTAGCAACACAAATATTCTAGATTATCTGGGCTGTTTTTCAATGCTTTGTTTCTTCTCTTAATTAGGTTATATCTCCTGTGTATAATTGAGTTAAAATGGTTGTACCTGAATAATTAAATTTCCCCCAAACATGTTTCTTTGGAAAAATCTAAATGTTACAGTGTAACATATATAGCCAAAAGGTGGTATGAAAGTTTTTTATTTATTTTTTTAATTTAAATTCAATTAGCCAACATATAGTACATCATTAGTTTCAGATGTAGGGTTCAGTAATTCACCAGATGCATATAACACCCAGTGCTCATCACATCACGTGCCCTCCTTATGCCCATCACCCAATTACCCCATCCAGTATGAAATTCTTTTAAAGGAAGTAGAATTGTATGCTTTTAGTCCCCGCCCTCATCCCGTCAGATTTATTTGTTACAATATAAA
Source organism: Mirounga leonina (assembly GCF_011800145.1). Taxonomy (NCBI): domain Eukaryota; kingdom Metazoa; phylum Chordata; class Mammalia; order Carnivora; family Phocidae; genus Mirounga; species Mirounga leonina. Next base: position 23,683,510 of record NW_023270320.1, on the reverse strand, counting down.
AATTGAATATGAGATTACGCTCATTTTTTTTACACGGTGTTTTTTCTACTTCTGGAGGATGAGATCATCTAATTTTTATTTTGTTTTATTTTTTTTGCACTCCCTGAATATTTCAAACACCAAAATATACACATTATTTATAATCAGAAAACAAAGCTGTTTTATTTTTAAAATAATCATTTTATTACGGAAACCTTATCAGAGTGAGGGAGAATCCTTACCATTTTTAATGCTGTAGACACATTATTCATTAGGGATAACTTGTTAGAAAAATGAAGTGCATGGTCCTCTAGGGTTAACTACAGTATCGTGCTGAGTGGGTTAGCTCATAGACCCTGACATGGAAGGACTGAAGTTGAGATCCCAGCTCAGTTGTTTGTTATCTGTTTTACCTGGGGTGAAACAGATAATGTCTTTTCTCCTCTGCTTCCTCTTCTGTAAAAGGTTGTAAAAATAAATAGTAGCTACCTTATAGAGTTGGTGTGTGCATTCGACATGTTAATCTGCACAAAGCCCTTAGAACAATAGCTGACACACATAACTGCCTCACTGGGCATTTACAAAGATTAAATGCGATCATCATTCATATTATGAGCCATAGTAGAATATGAAACATTGTAGAAGAAATAAGTTAAAAAAAGGAAAGTACAGAAACATTAAAAACTACCCCAAACATCCACTGGTATTCCCCCAGGCTCTTTTCTCTGTGGGATTACACTGCTCCAGATAAGAGGGAAATTGAGCCTTTTGCCTATAGAGAGAGGTGAATGATGCCAGCAGATCCGTGAGCACTGGACACAGATAATTTAGGGAAAAGAAAATACAAATGGCCAATTAACAATGAAACGTTTCCAACCTTACTAATAATCAAGGAATTGCAAATTAAGTATAAGCTGTGGTTCACTCATCAAATTAGCAGAGATTATCAAATAAAGGTGAAAGCCCGAGGCTTCCAGGGTCAGAAGCACATTTTTACACACTGCAGATGGAAATGGAAATTAGTCAAACCTTTTGAAAGCAATTTAGTTATATACAGAGAAAACATGTAAATGCTCATGACCTTTGAGTTACTAACTCTCCTTTTGGGGAGTTATGCTAAGGAAATAAAGAGACATTCACGGCAGAAGTATTTATAACACTAAAATTTTGAAATAACCCAAGTTTCCAACAAGAGGAGATTAGTTTAATAAATTAGAGCACCACACGTTATGATGGATATTATAAAAAATGACAGTGATACTCATAAGCAGTTTCTAATGACTGACATTTGACAGGATCTACTACTGATTAGTGCTGATTAGGTTCCCTTCAGGTGCAGGGAAGTCCATGGGCAGTACTCCCAGTCTTATGTTTCCTTATCACTCATATTGCCCCTTACATGGTTGGTAAATCTGGTGTGGAAAACTGGACAAGATCTGCTATATCCATCTTCCCTTTGGGAATCTAGCTGCTTGCAGGGAGCTTATGAACTCTGCTTCTCCCAGCAACAAAACCTTTCTCCAGAGCCACATACTTTCCACCCACATGAGAAAGCCTGTTCCATCTACTGCTGTCCAAGAAAGGGTTCTACATCTCCTTACTTCTGAGATTCAGTTAAAAAGTTTATTTGAGATCACACTAAGCCAATTACTGAAGCTTACCTTTTATTAATAAAAGTGGTATATTCATTTCCCATCTCCTTGCTCTGTTTTATGTCTCTTTTTCAAAAACCGGGTGGGAAAGAAGAGTGTTCTATTCTAGAGGACTCTCCAGACAGGTCGACATTTGAAACTGCCCATTAATAAAAGCTACATAACAATTTCCTCCAAAATGTGGAAGTGATTTTAAATCAATAAACATTTTCTAACTCACAGTGTGTGTGGATCAGAAATCTAGGCATGGCTTAGCTGAGTGCCACTACCTCAAGGTCTGTCACATTTGGGCCAGGGCTGTGGTCTCATCCGGTGGCTTGAACAGGGAGAATTCCTTTCCAAGCCCATTCATGTTGTCAGAATTCAGTTTCTTGCTGACTTTTAGTCCCCTGAAGGTTGGAGGTCTCCCTCAGCTCCTTGCCATGTGAGCCTTTTCATAGGAGAGCTGACAACATGGCAGCTGGCTTCCCTCACAGTGAGTAAGGGAGCAAGAGATGGTGAGCAAGGCAGAAGCCACAGTGTCTTTGTAACCAATTCTCAGAAGTGGCATCCCTATTAGTTTTGCTATATTCTGTTCTCTAGCGGCGAATCACTAGGTCCAGTCCACACCCAAAGGGATGAGGTCACACAAGGGTATGAACGCTAGGATGCTGGGATCTCTGGGGAGAATTTAGAGGCCATACATCCCCCAAACTAATATTTACCACAAGGCATACGCATAGATGATCACGTTTAATCTTTGTAAATGCCCAATGAAGCAGTTATGTGATTCTCCTATTTTTAAAATCAGGAACCTGAGGCTCAAAGATGGTAAGCATCTGGGTTAAGAGCTCACAAGACAATAAGTGGTTGATCAGGTATCAGAACTGTGGCTGTCTGCTCTCAGATTGTGTCCATTTAACTGCTGGGAAAATATCAAGGGAATAGTGAATTGCAGATATGTGAACACATTTTAGGACCTTAGTTATGTTCAAAAAAGTACATAGAAAAAGGTGGAAGAAAATATGTTAAAACATTAAAAACATTTAAATCTTTGTGTAAAAGGATTATGGACAGATACCTTTTTCTATTTCTTTATATGTTCATATTTATTTTTCCAAATACACTGACCTTTCATTTGTCTCATATGGGAAGAAGCCATGAACGAAACAGAAGAGATCTCTGTTCTCATGGAGCATATACTAGCTCACTAAGGGTGTGGCAGAGGGAGGGGTCCACCCTGAATGCAGACAATAAAGGGGAGATTGTGGAGAACTAAAAGGAAATAACAAACCTACCAAATGTCAGTCATCTTTTAAATATCACTCCATTTTATTTTATCTTTCTAAAGATTTTATTTATTTGACAGAGCGAGAGAGAGAGAGCACAGCAGGGGGAGCAGCAAGCAGAAGGAGAGGGAGAAGCAGACTCCCCACAGAGCGAGGAGCCTGATGCGGGGCTCAATCCTGGGACCCTGGGATCATGACCTGAGCTGAAGGCAGATGCTTAACCGACTGAGCCACCCAAGTGCCCCAAATATCACTCAATTTTAAACAATGTCAGTGGTAAAATACTCTTTGCTCCCACCATCCCCTCCCTTTCACTCTGGTTAGTCTGGAGACATAGAAAATGAACAGACCCATGCACACACACATACACACTATTTTTATATGTACATAAATATATATGAATAAAAGTATTATTTATTTACATATATAAATAAAATTATGTCAGATAATGCTAAATTCTATAAAAAATAAAGCAGACTCTAGGAGATGGTGCATGATAGGAAGGGGTACTTTTTAACTGCAGCAATGATGTATAAACAGAGACCTGAATAAATTGAGGAAGCATGTGTTGTTTCTATAATCAGAGAAACAGAGACAAAACTTAGAGCCTGGGCGTCCCATTGGAGCTTATGATCCATGAATATTTTACCATTCTTTCCTTTCTATATCCAGTTTTTTAATCATTCAGTTAATCCAATTTTATTGTCTACTCTGTGGCAAGCCCTCTGCTAGGCACTGGGAATTTAAGAGTGAGAAAAATAGACGAAGTGTCTTCTGCTATTAGTTTTCGAACAGAATGGGCAACACAGTGTTAATTGGCAGAGGACTGAGATACATAACTGTGAACTGTGACAGGTACTAGGAGGAAAATATATGAGCTGCTTCCCTTGTAGAGAAGAAAACATCCACGGGGGTCAATGAGCAGTCTGCCACAGAGGTTACAGAAATTGCAGTCACAAATGACAGCCATTTGTGAAAGATTATATAACAAAAAGAGAATTGGGTTAAGGAAAGCACCTTGATGAATTCCAAAAAATTAACGGTTAAGTACAGAGAATGAGCTGCAAGGTTCACTGAGAGGAGCAGCTAGAAAGGTAGAAGGAAAATCAAGTGGACATCAAGGGAAGAAAGCTTGTCCAGATGAAGGGGGAGGCGGGGCAAGAGTGTTGAATGACGTGAAAGGTCAGGTGGGTAAGGACTGAAAAATACTTCAGTATTTAGTGACCCAGGTATTAGTAAGCCAAGGAAGTGCCTTTGCAAATTGGAGAGGACTGACAAATTAAAGGATGAAAAGGAAACAGAGACCACAAGTGTAAGTAAATTTTAAAAGATATTTGGCTATAAAGAAAAAAAATGTGGGGCGCCTGGGTGGCTCAGTTGGTTAAGTGACTGCCTTCAGCTCAGGTCATGATCCTGGAGTCCCTGGATCGAGTCCCGCATCGGGCTCCCTGCTCGGCAGGGAGTCTGCTTCTCCCTCTGACCCTCCTCCCTCTCATGCTCTCTGTCTCTCATTCTCTCTGTCTCAAATAAATAATAAATAAAATCTTTAAAAAAAAAAAAGAAAAAAAAATGTAATACGTCGGTAGCTGAAAAAATAAAGCCAAGAAAAGGTTTTCTTTTTTTAAATATGGGAAAGACTATGATTATCGACATATAATGATTGTGATTTTATAGAGAGAAAGGAGGGAGGCTGACAGTGGGGCTTGTCTGAGGAGGAGGTTGGGCAAAGAACCCACATAAGTCAGGAAAAGAATGAGTCTCCTTTAAGGACCTGTTGAAAGTCCCATTCCTGTGGCTCTACTCTCTCTTTCAAGCAAACAAAGGGAATCTTTAAAATATTTAAGAATGTAGATGCTTAGAATTTGGGAGCCATGAAGTGCAAACATCATGCCCAAAGATATTTTCATTACTCATCTCACTTTTGAAAGTACTTTTGTATGAATTCATTATTTCGATCCCCACGACAACCTGATGAGGCTGTCAGGACACATGCCAATCAATTCATGTGACTTATCTATGGCAACCCAGTGTCAATCTTGCTATTTATAAAGTATCAAGAGTCCCAGATCTCTTGACTGTCATGCTAGTGCAATTTTAAAAAACTGTGCCACATCCACCTAGTCTTCTAAATCCATTAAGTACAGTCACAAAGTTCATAGCTTGAAAATTGAAGTTGAAGACAATGAAGGCAACACCAAAGAGAAGGTTTGGCTCCTTCACATCTTGAGATCCAGTTAAAGGTTTTCTTTACTCTTATCGGAAGGAAACCATTCAAACACCATATACACAGAATGCTCATGAAACACACACACCATGTCCTCCTCATGATGTGCAGCATGCTGCCAGGAACTGTCTGCTGTTGTACTTTTTCAAAGGTTTGTCTTCTTGGCACAGTTCACATGAACCAACCCTGGAGACAGAAGCTTCTGGAAAGCCAAGTCTCTCAGGCACTGAAAAACGTCTGAGCCCCTCTGTGCTTCTTGTTTAGTAAGATGAGCAACAATGAATGGAGACTGCCTTTGCAGTTTGATGATATTTGGATATTTTTTCACTGGATTTGTGTGTATGTGGGAACATTCCAAAAAAAAAAAAAAAAAAGCTAAGCAATACGGAGGTAAGTAATAACCTGGGTAAAAGTAAATATCTTAAAATTAAATACCTTACTGAATACCTACTATTTCCTATTTGTAAGAGGTTAAGAGCATCTCAACCTAAACCCAGTGTTTTATTATTATTCCATTTCTAAAGCTTGATCGAGAACACAGCATTAATCCAATTATCCAACAAACACCTTGGCTGGTCCATATATGTAGAACCGGATGAGTTCCCTGGAGGCACAGATGTAAATCATAACTAACTTTTTGGAGCCAGGCTACAGCTTTTTCCAACATGTGATGAGGGTCCTAGAAAAATACTGATGTTTCCAGCTCATCATTTTGCTCTAAGACACATTCAGGGATATAATCAGTTCTTGCCCATCCTCTTCTTCAGCCATGCTGAATGTGCCATGCTCTCTTTTAACTACTGGCATTTATAAATCCTGTTTCTTCTCCTTGGAATGCTCTTCAGCTCTGCTCTTACCTCCAAACCCTATATTCACCCCCCTTAGTCAGGTTAATTTCAATTCACCCCCGGTCTTTCTCTGTATTGTTTCCTCTGACCACTTCTCCCAACTCCGTCTGCATGAAGAGTCATGACACTCTCTGTCTTTGTACCACCCCTCAGCCAGGTGCCAAAGAACTAGAAGCTTCTTGAGGACAAAGTTATGCCTTGGTCACTGTTGAATATCCAGAGCCTAGCACAGTGCCAGATACATTTACCATTTGAATCCAGGACTGTTGTTGGGCCTTTGGCCATTGTTTGCTCCTTCTTACACTAATTCCATTTCTCTTAAGATAAACTAACAGTATCTACTTTGCAAGGTACTCTAAAAATTAATGTTCATTGAGCACCAATTTATCATCATTTCATTTGGAAATTATTTTACTTTAGACCAGTGGTTCTCAACCAAGACAGGGGCCATTTGCCAATTCCTGAAGACATTTTTGATTGTCATAACTGGGGGCTCCTTGGCATCTAGTGGGTGAAGGCCCAGGATACTGCTAACCATCCTACAATGCACAAAACAACCGGCCACAACAAAAAAAATGATCTGACCCAAAATGTTAATAGTGTGGAGATTGAAGAACTCTGCTTTAAGAGTATTCTCAGCCTTTTCTATGTGAGCCCATCATTTCTTCACTGTAACTCAGCCACTCTTTATGGTATGCACTGTCCTTTTCTCATACTGCGATTATATGACTCGCTAGGGTAACAGGTCAAGTGTGGTTGGCAATGGGATTCAATGCATAAGAATAATCCTTTCAGAACTTTGAACTGAGACTGTAGAATCAGACATTTATTATAGATGGAGTAATTGCCAAACATTAATATTCTAAAATAACCCCATTCAAAGTGTTCTGAAAATTTAGTGAAATAAATTGATTATCTGTAAGGGTTACGCTAATTCTTTTCAGTTACCTTGGATTGTGTAGAAGACAGAGAAACAGCAGAAGTAATGAGATGCAGTTTATTCCTTCTTTCTCTGCGGGTTGAAGGGCTGGGATTTACTTCAGAATGTAGCTGCTGTGCTAAATTTTCCAAACAAGCATGAGGCTTTGTGCTCAAACTTCTCAAAGCACTTGAAAAATATATTTTGTTTGACTTCAAGTCATTTAAGGAGTTTGGCAAAACCTCATGCACTTGAGGAAAGGTCATCCTATAGTAGATATGTTTAAATCATGCCTTAACAAGATTTGGCTCCTAATCATCTTGTAGTGATTTTACAGTTATTTTCAATTTTTTTTTTCTGCTCAATTCTATAAATTGTATAGAAATTCTTTTTTTGCAGAAGGCAACATTCTACCTACGAGGGCTGGTTATTCCCCTTCAGTTTCCTCCTCAGTACTCATGTAATATTTTCTTTCCTCCTTGATTGTTTCTTCTTCTACAACTAAATATCTTATAAGGGAATGCCTGGTAGTTTAAACCAGGTTGAGGGTTTACCTGATTCCCAACCTACCGGTGGTTTGGTTAATTCCCCCAGATAACTCTGCTGTCTGAGTGTACAGATTATAATTAATCTCATTTAAGTGACTGGTCATATTAGTCAAAACAGCAGCTTTATTAGCCAGTGCATACAGAGCAATAAATGAAATACAAATCTTAAAATCTGGATTCAGTGTCTTATTTTCACACTCATGATTAATTGCTTCTAGATATAAATAATGGGGAAAAGGGAGAAAACCACGATAAGGGAGAGTTTGGCTGTAATGGAAAGCCTATGTAAGGCTCAGCTTCAGCAACTCCTCTCTGTGTATGAAATAACCGGTTCTTCCCATCTCTCTTCTTTGCCTCCCATGGTATTCGTTTTTTTCCTAAGACTGGCTTACTCCATGAGAGCAAAAATGCTACAGTTCCAGACTCTGATCAGAACATTACACAGACTAGAAGAGAAAATATTTCTTTTGGTGGATCTAAAAGAATGTGAAAGTTTCATTTCCTGAAGTCACTGCAAAACTTTCTGTGTGTCTCATTGGCTCTTAAACATGTCCTATGCCCTTTTCTACAACAATGTCTGACCAGGGCAATGCCAAAACTGATGGACTTAGGCCCAGATCATGGAATCCATTTTAAGAACAGGAGGATGGCATTACCCTGACTGGTTTGAGCAGTCAGTTTTTACCCCTGAGAGTAAAAAGTGTACATCTTTATCCATGTCCTATTACAGCTGTCTATTTTGTGTATCTATCTAACCAGGATGTGAATTCTTAAGATCAGGGCCTCTGACTTATTTTTTTCCCTCTTTCCAGATCATAGTACATTTCCTTTCACATCATAGCCACTCAAAATATTTGTTCAACATGAACAAAATAGCAGCTTTCCAATATAAGCTGCTACTAAGCTTGTTCCTTTCCATCAGTTCTGATATCACTCACTTAGCACCTGCTTTATGCCACTGTATGGTGGTCCCTGGGAATAAACAGGTGAACAATGATCCAGTCCCTGCTTTTCAGGAATGTGTAATCTTATAAGAGAGACAAAGACAAGTATATAAACAATTTCAAAAAAAATGCAGCAACACTATGGCCGATTTCACAGATGAGTCACGTGCTAGACGTTTTTTTGGAGATGAGGAGGCATCCCAGAGGAAGTCACGTCTAAGTGGACATCTGGCACACTTGTGGAAGTTCTCAATGAGAAGAGGGAGGAGGGGAAGGGCAGGAAGAAGAATGGTTCACTGTGGAGAGGGCTAGGATAAGACCTGTTATGATGTCTCCAATTTACTTTACAAAACACCAATGGATACAGGGTGATTTCACCTGTGTTCCATGGGAGTGGCCTGGAATACACATCTCTGCATCCCTCCATTATACTCTCTTTCTTTTCCTTAGGACCAAGCCAATCTTTCTGAAAGACACCTCTCCACCCACTGTGTCTCCTGTGGTCATGCCAGATCCAGACAGCTGGGGTTGAGATCCAGGGTCCATTGCTCTAAATCAGGACCACACACCTCTGGGGTCTTCAGCTAGCGTGTAATAAGGAAGACAATTCTGCAGAAGCAGCTACTACAAGCGTTTCAGCTTTATTATCTTGCATCAACACCAAAAGGGCTTGTTACTTAGCATAAAATTAACCTTAGAAATGAGTTTTCCATGGGTAAAATTAGAGGTTTGTAGGTTAACATAATGGATGTTAGAAATAGGCTCGCATTGGTGAGCAGTGGTGTTCAGAACATGTGGATTGGCAAAAAAAAACATTTTGGAGACATTCCCATCCTCGTAAGAACACGGTGAAAATATGACGCCATCCATATGACCTGATCCTTTAGGGATGGTGCCTGAGGCCTGACCTATTAATGATTCTGTGTCCGATTATTATTTAAGCAGATGCCAACTATAATATGGGATGGATCCTAGCTGTAACATGTGGTTTCTTTGACTCCGGTGACCCTCTCCTGAGAGGTAGGATCTCAGCAGGCAGGTTGGGATTCTGGGACTGCACACTAGCTGACATGAGGCAGAGTGAGGTTGTTTTCAGCCTGTCTTCTCACTCACCGATCTCTGTCTATTGGCAATTATTATTATTAATCAGAGTAATAATAATTAAAAAAAAAAACAACATATTTTGTGAACCTGTTGACTTAGAACATCTTCGAGGAGCCCGAAGTCAAGGAAGAACAGGTCTAATCAGATACACTAGCAGTTCAGATAAAGGAGCACACACCTATGAGTGGGGAGAAACTGAGTCTGGCATGGCACGAAAGCCAAGGAGAGGGGGGACATTCCAACGATGTGAGGCACCTGGCTGAGAATGTCAACGGCTGCAAAGTCTGACAACAGAAAAACTGAAACGTGTGTGTTAGATTTTGGCATGTGAGGATCTCTGATGACCTGAATGAGTGAGGGCAGCGAGGTAACTAGAAATAATAGTTCACAGTAGATAACTAATACTTGCTGTTGTCTGTGTGTGTGCCCCTGGTCTAAGTGCTTTGGCTGCATCAACTCCCTGACCAAGAGAAGTAGGACTACATTCGCTAGTTTTCAGAGGAAGAAACGGAGGCACAGAAGGGATGAGTCACTTGTATAAGGCCACAGAGATAGAAGCAACAGACCCTGGATCTCAACCCCAGCTGTCTGGTTCCAGAGCCACGGCAGGAGGGGCTGTGGGTGGAGAGGTGTCCTTTAGAAAGGCTGGCTTGGTCCTAAGGAAAAGAAAGAGTATAATGAAAGGACACAGGGGCACCTGGGTGGCTCAGTCAGTTAAGCGTCTGCCCTTGGCTCAGGTATGATCCCAGGACGCTGGGACCCAGCCCCACTTTAGGCTCCCTGCTCAGTGGGGAGTCTGCTTCTTCCTCTCCTTCTGCCTCTTCCCACCCCTGCTGGTGCTCTCTCTCTCTCTCACTCTCAAATAAATAAAATAAAATCTTCAAAAAAAAAAAAAAAAAGGGTACAGAGAGCCAAGGGACACTTCATCCTCTAATTAGAGAAATTTGGGAATGCTTATCAGTGAATGAAGAGTAACTAGCACATATACAGAAAGAAAAGAGTTGAACGTAAGTTTCAAAAGGGCAGAAGGTGAACTCCAGGTGAGGAGAGTGAAGGAGGGACTGAAATAAGAGGTTTGAGGAGAATAAAACTTTGAAAATTAAGTCTCAAGCAGAAGATGGATAATGAAACTACAAAGGATTTTCTGGTAGGTGTGGGGTCCCAGGTGAATTTAGACAATATACTAGAAAGGCCTGACCTTTAGTGAGTGTTATTGATATTTTATTTTTGGTTGAAAGAATGAATGGAAGTAATGTACTGTATGTCGTTTACTTATTTCCAACTTCCTTGACGGAACCGAGTTGATTCAGGTAGATGAGATGTATTGACACAAATCCAGATGGGCTGTGCCTGAGAAAGTGATCACATTGGGAAAACCTTCACTACCCTCTGGTTCTCGGCAGAATGACTGCACCAACAGGTTTCTGAATCCAGTCCTCTGCTGTGATTTTTCCACCCAGGGGCTCAGTCACACAAAATTGCCTGTTAAACCTATTTATTCTTAACTTGCCCTTCAGCGTGATTTTTCCTCTTGGGAGAAATAAAACAAAATGGTAATAAATGAATACAAAGTATCACATGAAAGTTATCAATGATAAAACCTGAAAAGGGGGGCTTTAATTGGTTCCCTTAATTCAGTTTCTGAACTTTGAGAAATCAGTTTAAACCAGCCACCAAATTGGCTACCAAGATTTTACTTCCCTCCCTGGATCTATGACATTCTAGATCTGTGGCACTAATTCAGTGTCCTGGATTATTACGACCCTATCGATCTATCTCCATCTCCAGATTCATGGCCCTAACTCAGCATCCTGTTACTGCAACACCCCCTAAAGGGCCCCCTTCCTCTGGCCTACCTCCTCTCCCTTGTACCCTCGACACTGCTTCCAAATTCAGCTTTCCAAAGCAGAGAACCAATCATGTGATTCTCTCTTGGTGGCACTTCATTCCTAGAATATAGTCCACCTATCTCTGAGAGGCATCGAAGCTCTTCAGTCTGACCCCTGTCCACATTTCCACTCCTCACGTCTGGATGAGTTTCCTATTGAGGCTGTAACAAAGCCCCACAAACTTAGTGACTTCCACACAAATTTCTTAGCTTGCAGTTAAGGAGGTTGGAAGTGTGATATGGATCACACCGGGCTAAAATCAAGGTGTCATCAGAACTGCATTACATTCTGAAGGCTGGAGAAAGAGCCCAGGTCCTAGTCTTTTCCAGCCTCTAGAGGCTTCCTGCATTGCTTGGCTTGTGGTAGCTTCCTCTGTCTTCAAGGCAGCAGTGCAGGTCACATGCTTCTCACACTGCATCACTCTGAGGTCTTCCTCCCTCTTCCCCTTGTAAGATCCTTCTGAGTATATGAGGCCCACCCAGATAATGCCTGAGAATCTCCCTGTGTTAAGGTCAGTGGATTAGCAACCTTAATTCCCCTTTGCCATGAAATGTGCCATATTCACAGCTTCCAGGTATTAGGATGTTGGCATTCCTGGGGTGGGGGGGGGCAATATTCTGCCTAGCACAATGATGCCTCTTACTACCATGTACTTCATGCTCTAGTCAAACACTTGCTGTGACTGGAAGAGTCATTCACATTTACATGTCTGTGTTGCCCACATTGTCTCTATGTTTTCTATGTCTTTCTGAATTACACTTTCCTCCCATTCTCTATATATTCTTGAAGTCTCCACTCAACTGTTATCTTCTCCAAAGCCTTTTCCGAGTGCCCCAGGCAGAACCAAAGCTTCTTCTATCCTCCCACACCACTTTGCTCTACCACCCATTGCAGGTTGATGTAGTTTCCCAGATTTTGGTCTATGTATAAAAAGAAGCAGAAATGTTGCTGAGACGCTGCGCAAATGTTGATTAATTCACGTTCAAAGGGAAGAGCAGGAATCTCATGTGAATTTTATCATTTATCAATGTATAACTATGGCTTTTTTCCTAGCTAGGTCTCCAACCTGGCTAAAAAGACATATGATGGAGAGGTACATGAAGGGAGGCCTGCTGTGCTAATTAGTAGATCCTCTTTTCAGTAAGTGGACAAGGAGCTAGCTTTCAGAGTGCAAATCTCCCCAAGAGCAGAATAAAGGAAGATTTATTCTGGAATGCCAACATCCATGTTGGGAGCATCAGATTTCCCCAAATGTTTGCTTCAATTTCTTTGGAGAAGAACTTCTAGGGTTTGGCACTTAGGTATCATCAGCCATTATTCACTTTTCATCCGGGATAGGGACTGAGGGATGTAAGTGCTGATGGAATGAATCTCTTTCTTTGGCTGCAGGCCACCACCTCAGCCCTCAGCAGCACCTGCTGGCCGGAGCCCGGTACCCTGCAGAGCCTCACAGACCTGCTCTAGAGCTTCTCCGCAGCATAGTGGTAGAGAAGGCTGTGTGCGTCCCTACTCCTCACTGCCTTTCACAAATCTGTTGAGGTTACTCATCATTGTGGAAACTTCATCTGCATCATCATCTTTCATAATTTAGTTTTATTCTTCATTGGACTTCTGGACTTTGGTGTCATTGAGACCCTACTCTTAGAAGTAGACCTCTAACTGCCCCTCATAACTTGGTCTTCCATTGACTCTCCAGCACAGGTACAAACTTCCGTTTCTTCAGTCAATCCTGAACGGCCTTCTGAAGTGCTCATCTTTGACTCCATTTTTTTTTGTAGTCCTGGATGACCCTTCTTCCCCCTTTGTTCCTCTGTGCTCATGAATAACCCCCATCAAGGCCAAACGAATTCCAATTTCCTTCGTCAACGTGAATCTACCTAATTGTGGCTTTTCCCCTTCTTCGAACTATAACTGAACTATTATCACATGATAAAGATGTATTTCTGTATAAGACAATGTGACACTAAATACGCTTTTTATTGTGTAATTATTTATATGGCCTCATTAGTTAACTAACACCCTACTTGCCTCTAGAAGTTATTTGAGGCATGCCATATATAGCCTCACCGTGATTAGATTTAATTTGCTAAACTCAGTGTCTCTTTCAGGTTGTAGCATGGTGCTGGAGAGAGATATGGCAAAAAATATCAATACAAACATTACAATTTATTGATTACATAAAATTTACCCTGCAACTGTCTCCTCTGTCTCTCTCCCACACACACTTTCTCTTTAATTATCTTGCTTATCCTTTTTTTCTTTTCTAAATCTTCCAGGGGAAATTGCTGAAGAAGTCAAACAAATCAGAAGAGAATTAAAAGAAAGTAGAAGCAGAATTTAAAAAGGTTGATAGTTGATTCCCAGTTGGCCCCTCTCCTCTTCCTGATTATTTTCATGAGTTGTGTTTATCTTTATTTATGCAACAATGAACATTAGCATTCAATGGTTGGTTGGTACGTGATAGTTGAATGAGCATTCTCTTAATATTTAGGCAATTTCACAGCGTGTCCTGTTAAATTAACATAACTTTAATGACCTTTACAATTTGAACCTGTTCTATGCACTATTTTTTTTTTTAAATTTTATTTTATCTTTATAACCAAGAACGGTTTGCTGAGAAAGTGAAGTAAAACTCCTTTCACTGTAATGACTAGGAAAAGAGATAAGAATAGTATCTCCTCTGTTAGACAGAATATGTCTCTGGCCAGACACCGTAGGACATGGAAGGGCCTGACAGACTGTTGCATTATTCAAGTCAAGCTCTGTCCTGGAAACACGCACCATTACAACAATAATCTCTGGAGGGAAACCCTTCCTCTTGTTTTGATTGGAAGCACCCCTGTGATACTTAAACTAGTATTTTGTTGGTCAGAAGCTCCCTGGGCAGCCAGCAGAGTTCCCTTCTGGTGTTTGAGCCCTGACCCTGAGCAGTTTGGGTGACATATTATTTAAGAATCATTAAAGGCGGGGTGCCTGGGTGGCTCGGTCATTAAGTGTCTGCCTTCGGCTCAGGTCACGATCCCAGGGTCCTGGGATCGAGCCCCGCATTGGGCTCCCTGCTTGGCGGGAAGCGGGCTTCTCCCTCTCCCCCTCGCCCTGCTTGTGTTCCCTCTCTCTGTCAAATAAAAAAAATCTTAAAAAAAAAAAAGAATCGTAAAGGCATGCTTTGATCATGTTTCTTATCTAACATTCATTTTAAAACCAAAGGCTAGAAAGTATCAATGACAGGAAGGGGGGATTTAAATTAGGGCCAAAATGGACCCCTTTCCACTGGTTAATAGCTTATTTTCCATTAGCAAAGATTATTTGGTGTCAGTGTTCACAGTCTTCTTTTTTCCAGAGTATGGATTCAAACTTTGCATAAAAACAAATGTACACCTTGAATTAACATACAGAAAGGTAAAGGACTAATTAAAAATTTTTATATATAATTTTTAAGACATGGAATGCTACCACATAAGTTATGTATACTTTATCCTTCTATCCTTCTATCCAGAAGGATAGAAAAGGATAGACGGAAAAGAAAAGAAAAAGAAGGATATCCTTCTATCCACCTAGCATTCATCAATAACATGAGTGAAAAGAGACGATATGTAATGCTCACGTGTTACTATTTTAGGTACCAGGCAATTTAAAATTAGATCTGGATATTTGCAGAAGGCTAACTAAATCCCTAATTGAAATGAACACTTGGGGCACCTGGGTGGCTCAGCATGTTGGGGATCTGCCTTCGGCTCAGGTCATGGTCCTGGGATCGAGCCCCTCAGCAGGCTCCCTGTTCGGTGGGAAGCGTGCTTCTCCCTCTCCCTCTGCCTGTCGCTCCCCCCTGCTGGCGCTCTCTCACTCTCTCTCTCTCTCTCTCTCAAATAAATAAAGAAAATTAAAAAAAAAAAAAAAGAAAGAAAGAAATGAACACTCTATTAGCAATGTAACTGAGGATTATCACTCTATGGCTGGGTATGTGATAGAAAGCAAGCAAATTATTAAAATAAGTGGAAAAGGCAATGGAAAGTATAGCTACTAGGTGTAAATGAACTGATTGAGAATTTAGTTAAACCAGAACTGAAGCAACAGAAGAAATTTGGTGTAGGACATGTGGATATTCAGTGTTTTATGCAAAAACATTTAAATCCTTTAATTTCCCTTTTCTTTTGGCCTTTGTTGTACAGAGTAATAAAATCTCATCTTTGGAATAGATGAGTGGGCCACATTCATTTTCTTCTTAAATAATCTATTTTTTTCAAATTTAAATTCTAACATTTAATGCTATAGACTAGCACTGTTTAATAGAACTTTCTGCAATGATGAACATCCTTTATATCTGCACTGTCTAATAAGGTAACCACAAGCTACATGTGGTTACTGAACATAAAAAATGTGGTTAGTTTGACTGAGGAAGTGAATTTTCATTTCTATTTAGTTTTAATTCATTTACATTTAATAGTCACATGTGGTTAACAGCTACCATATTAGTCTAGTAATAGACAATTCAAAGTATCAATTTGCCAATGTTTCAGACTAGTTGAAGTGTAAGATGTTTCTTAATTATACAAGGACAGGTTTTTTTTGGAAAAAAAAAATCCAGTACACACACACACACACACACCAGAAAGAAACAGTAAGACTTGGTTATATAGCAATAACTAAAAAAGTTTATATAAAGTTACATGGCTAAAAAACACATGTTGTCTGTGAATATTGGTATATGTGTAGCAATAAAACACAACATATTTATTTTTAAATAAGTCCCAGAATACATGCAATACCAAAAAGTATAGGTGGGACCACATTTCAATGAATCTTGCTAACTAAAAAGTAAGGCAATATAAAATAAATCTGATTGAATTCCTCTTAAGACAACCATAATTTGGGGTATCTGGGGGGCTCAGTCAGTTAAGTGTCTGCCTTCAGCTCAGGTGATCTCAGGGTCCTGGGATCGAGCCCGATGTCAGGCTCCCTGATTGGCAGGGAGTCTGCTTCTCCCTCTCTCTCTGCCTCTCTCCGTGCCCTGCTTGTGTGCATGCTCTCTCTCTCAAATAAATAAAATAAAATCTTTAGAAAGAAAAGACAACCATAATTCATGAGGACAATCCATCAGAAAGCAATAGTAAGTATACACAAAGTAGTGACTTTTGAAGAAAACTCAATGTCATGCTCTGGCACTCAGAAAAGTAAATACATCATTGATTATTATTATTATGTAACTATTAACAGGCAAACAAGAGTAATAACTGACTTTTAATTATGGTAGCTGTATATTTTAATCTCAAATGTTAATAACTCAAATTTTATCTTTGATCAGCCCTGTAAAATAAGATTTGTTGTTTAGTTTTAAGACAATAAAATGACTAATAATTAGCTCTGATATTCCTGTCTTTGCTGTGATCATATGTTGTAATTCTTGCCATCACTGACCTCTCCACCCTTCCTCTTTGATACTGAGCTTTCCAATATTAATATTTGCACCTTCAATACATTAATTTGGAGAAAAACAGATCTTATTTCATAGACAAATATATTAATGCATATATTTCCACACATACCTGATACACCGGGTAGGTTTGTACGTGATGTGTGTAAAGGGTACATCTGGGAAAAGGGAGGTAGAAAATGTTTATTTGCTAGAGTCATGAGTGAAATGATGCAGGTCTGAATCTAGTTACAAGCAATGTTATAATAATGAGCAAAACCCAAGACAATGTGATAGGTTATTCTTAAATATTTATTGGACCAAGCAGAATCTACACTGGAACAGTGAGATGCTAGTCCCTGTAGCTCTGAATATATTTTGTGATTGTAGCTAAATCTATAACTAGAGTTTAAAAGGATGATAAAGAATTTTGTGTTTGTTCTTTCAACCATTAATTTGAAATTCCCTTTGCAAGAATGTGCATTGGAAAGGAGCACAAAACAAGTATTCAGTAGGCTTCCCCTTTTTATCTCTGTGATCTACAACAAATAATGTCATTGGATCTGTTTCCTTATCCATAAAATGAGAAAATTATATAGATGTTCTCTATGACATATTCGGTTAAAAAACAAAACAAAACAAACCAAACTTTATCCGGAATACAAAAGACAGAGCGCTGTACAAGTAGTAATCGTTCCCCAAAACTCATCTGTATTAGTTTGCAAGGACCGCTGTAACAAATAACCACAAACTGCGTGGTTTAAAATAATAGAAATTTATCATCTCACACAGTTCTAAAGGCTAAAAATTGGAAATAAAGGTGGAGGCAGGGCCACACTTTCTCTGAAGGTTTTAGGAAAGGATCCTTTCTTGCTTCTCCCTAATCCTGATAGCTGGCAGCAATCCTTGGTGTTTTTTGGCTTTTAGATATATCACTCCAATCTCTGTTTCTGTCTTCATGTGATCTTTTCCCCTGTGTATCAGTGTCTCTATGTCCCAATTTCCCTCTTGTTCTAAGGACAACACCCTAATCCATTGTGACCTCACCTTAAATTGATTACATCTGCAAACACTGTATTTGCAAATGAGGTTGCATTCACAGCTATTAGGGGTTAAGACTTGAATATATCTTTTTGGGAGACACAATTCAACCCACAAGAATGCCTAAAGGCACAGTCTATTTCTGCTGAAGAAGCCCACAAGTGTCCAAGAAATTATTGGCATTGTCCTGAAATCTAGACGGAGAAGAAAAACAGACACACAATCTGAATATATTTTATATATTTTTGACACATAGGCACAGACATAAACTAGCATTCATGATGAAAGCTAGAAATATGAATTACAACAAACAGAAAACCCAGTTTTAGTTTTAAATAAAATCAACTCATTTGTTTGAAGGCATGACAGAAGTCTCAACAGGAGAGATCCATTTGAAGAGCCCAAGAGCCTTCAGAAGATTATCTGAAACTTGGATTGACCACAGGATCCTATATGCACTCAGCCTTGAATTCTCCAAGATGGGGATCTTACTAGTATTGCAGAATTGCCAGCCTTCCTGTGCACTCTCAGATTAGCATAGTTCAGAAGACGTGAACACAGCAGAGTATCCCTGTTGATTTCCGGTGATGCGCCTCACAGCCAAGCTGACCAGAACCCACAGTAGTTGGTCAGATAGGCTCCCCCCTATGGTAAGCTCTGTGGCAGCCAGATGCATGTTCTGCAAATATTTAAGGACATTGGATTTTGCTCATCAGATGCATCTACACAATAAGCACAATAGGGAGCTATTTGTGGAGTGGTCTAGATACTGGAATCAGCCTCACCTCCCTTGGGAAAATTCAATGATTTGAACAAAATTAACCATGGAGAATGTAATTTCAGCATTAGAATAAACATTTTTTTCCTCAATGACTTCTGAAATAATATCTATGGGAGAGAGAGAGAGTAAGTGAGTTTGGGGGGTAGGGATAAATAAATTATTTCAAAGGCCCTGACGGGGGGACCAAGACCAAACACACACATCTTTATTCTCCACAGTTGATGTACATTCAATTCTTCCCTCAATGAATGCCAGAGAGACAAGGATCCCTGAGGTTAGTAGAATATGCTTGTATGTATGTATATATCTATTTATACATTTGAACAATCAATCCTAATTACTCATCGGTTCAATATTTGCAAATCTACCTACTCACTAACATGAATTTGTAATCCCGAAATCAATACTTGTGATGCTTTCATGGCCATTTGTGGACAGGCACAGAGAAGCAAAACATTTGAACTGAAGTAGTACGAGGAGATTCTCTGCCTTCGTATTTCTGCTCTCATCCTGTAAATAAGTGTCCTTTTCATGGTGTACTTACTGCCACTTTGATGTGTTTTGTTGGTGATTTTACTGCTTAAAATGGCTCCCAAACAGGGAATGCTGAAGTACTGTCCAGTACTCCCAAGTGCAAGGTTGTGATATATATATATATTTTTAAAGATTTTATTTATTTATTTGACAGCGAGAGACACAGTGAGAGAGGGAACACAGCAGGGAGGAGTGGGAGAGGGAGAAGCAGGCCTCCCGCCGAGCAGGGAGCCCGACGCGGGGCTCGATCCCAGGACCCTGGGATCATGACCTGAGCTGAAGGCAGACGCTTAACGACTGAGCCACCCAGGCACCCCAGGTTGTGATATATTACAGAGGAAATAGATGTGTTAGATAAGCTTTGTTCAGGCCTGAGTTAGAGTGCTGTTGGCTGTGAGCTCAATGTTAATAAATCAGGAATGCACATTGACTAGGATGTCTTTAAACATAAACACACATAAAATAAGGTTATGTATTGACTGGTTGACAAAAATGTGACCAGGGGTTTGCAATAGACTAACTTTATATTTCCTCTGGAGCAATGGTTCAGTATTTCCTAATTCAGTGTTCACAATGACTGTACAGAACATAATTACCGTGTATAATGAGAATCAGTGGTGTATGCATATGTAAATTTTTATATATACCTTATATATATATACATGTAACTTCTCTATACACATATCTTCTATATATCCACATACAAAAGAATGAAGCTGGACCTTTACTGTATACCACAGACAAAAATTAACTCAAAATGCATCAAAAAACTAAATGGAATAGCTAAAACTATAAAACTCTTGTTAGAAAACTTAGGGAGAAAGCTTCCTGACATTGAATTTGGCACTGGATTTCTTGGATAAGACACAAAACATACAGGCAACAAAAGAAAAAAACAGATAATTGGACTACATCAAAATTTAAAAACTTCTGTGTATCAAAAAACACAATCAACAGAGTGAAAAGACAGCATATAGGATGAGAAAAATATATGCAAATCATATATTTGATAAAGGTTTAATATCCAGAATATATAAGGAACTCCTACAACTCAACAACTAAACATAAACTAAAAATAAACAGCCTGAATAAAAAATGGGCAAAGGACCTGAATAGACATTTCTCAGAAAAAAATATACAAATGACCAATTTGCACATGGAAAGATGTTCAACTTTACCAATCATTAGAGAAATGTAATCAAAATCTCAATGACATAATGACATACCACCTCATGCCCCATTAGGATGGTTATATTAATAATAAATAACCCAAAACTGTAAGTGTTGATGAGGATATGGAGATATTTGAATGTTTGTTTACTCTTGATGGGAATGCAAAATGGTGTAGCCACTGTGGAAAACAGTATGGCAGTTCCTCAAAAAATTAAACATAGAATTACCACATGATGGAGCAATTCTACTTCTGGGTATATGCGTAAAAGAACTGAAAGCAGGATCTCAAAGAGATATTTGTACATCAATGTTTAGAGCAACATTATACACAATAGCCAAATGAGAAAACAAAGCAAGTATCCATGAATGAATGAATAAATGAATATAATGCAATGCATACATACAATGGACTATTATTCAGCCTTAAAAATAAAGTCTGACATATGCCACAACATGGATGAACCTTAAGGACATTATGCTAAGTGAAATAAGCCAGAAAAGACCAACCTTGTGTAAGTACCTAGAGTACCTAGAGTAGTAATGGAGACAGAAAGCAGAGTGGTGGTTTCTAGGGGCTGGAGGTGTGGGGGATGAGGAGCCATTGTGTAATAGGTACAGTTTAAGTTTTGAAAGATGAAAAGAGTTCTGGAGGTGACTAAGTACAATGTGAATATATTTAATACTACTTAACTGTTCAGTTAAAAATGGTTAAGATGGCAAATTTTGTTGTGTGTGTTTTGCCATAATTAAAAAAATACATGGCTTAATATAGTGGAATTTAACACTCTAAAACATTCTTCTCCTGTCATTTTAACCAATAAAATTGCCCAGTTTTAACAGCATGTAACTAATAAGAACATGAAAAAGGAAAATAGAAAGAAAACCTATAAAATCTAATGTTTGATATAAATGTTTTTCAGAAGCCAATGAGTTATGTTAAAGGAAAAACAAAAAGAAATTAAGAAATGAAAACTTAGTCCTAATACACTGGATTTGAGAATAAGATTCAGTGTTTCAGGAACACTTAGGTGTTGGAGAAAAAATTCCTGCTGTAATCCGCCATTCATAGAGAATTTTAAGAAAGGTAATACACTCCTTCCTTCAAAGCACATGAATAAAATATTCATGCACACATTAAGAGCGGCTGTAAAATTCTTGGAACTTGAAAAGATGAAACATGAATGTCCTCATGTTGCCTTTGCACAGTTCATGCCTGTTCAGCCTTGATTTGCATTTGTAATCGCAAATAACTTTTCTAAAAAAACTTTGTTATGTTCAGCTATTTATTTTGCATATTTCAGTTCATATTGGGCATGCCCAGCAGTGGTTCATGGGACGTGACTGTTACTCAGGTGCCAACATTTGCAAGTCTTACCTTTTCACATGAATGGCCCTTTGGTCCACTGGTTACCATTTGGCTGGGCCAGAAAACCCTGGCAACAGTGAAAAAGTGGGCTCTGTGGGTTTAGTTAAGACTGGTGTGGTGTATGGAATGCTCCCTTATCTTCAGTGATGGCAGGTGAAGTGCCTCTGGGAAGTCTTTTTCTCAGGTTACAGAGTAAGCTATAGTATTTTGTGCAATGATCTGAGGTGTGTAAGAAGAAAGCAAGCCGGAGCCTCTGTAACTGTATTTATTCTAATGCACTACTTCATAGCTTCAACATGAGGCCCCAGAGGCACTTTTTCAGCAAGTAGAGCATAGTGGAAAAAACAGAGGCTTTGGTGAACAACACCTCGAATTTTGAATTTGGCTCCTTATTGAAGAATTTTGACCTTAGTTCAGTTAATTAACCTCACTGATCTTCAGCCTCCTTATCTTTATCTTATTTATTTATTTATTTATTTATTTATTTATTTATTTATTTGAGAGTGAGCGAGCAAGAGTGAGCACGAGTTGGGGGAGGGGCAGCAGGAGAGAGATAAGCAGACTCCCCACTGAGCAGGGAGTCCAACGCAGGGCTCCATCCCCTGACTCCAGGATCATGACCTGAGCCGAAGGCAGACACTTAACCGACTGAGCCACCAAGGTGCCCCAGGCTCTTTCCCTTTAAGTTAGAAATAACAAGACCTCTAATTAGGAGATTATGGTGTGAATTAAAGGGGATGATGCATGAAAAACTGCTGAAAGGCTCAGCATTTAGTATGTGCTCAGTAAGTGATGGCTGACACGGCCATGTTGATTTTATTCCGATTGAGTTTGAGATGGATGTCTAGGGAAGGGAAGATGTTCTCTGAGTTCAAAAAGGACCCCTCACCCTTAAAAGAGAGAATCTCAAATACAACATTGCCTCTTTAGTCTCTATAGAAGCGAGTAGCTGAACAGGGATTTGATTGATTTGGAGCTTTTAATGACAATCTGATAGTTTGAGTAGCATGCTGAAAGCAAGATGGAAAAGATTCGGAGATCATTTTCTGAAACTGAGTTTATCTCAGAGATAAAGTACAAATTCCTGGAGGGCAGACTGAGGTTGTTGGTATTACTATTGTTATTCTTATTATTCACAACTTTACTTTTTCACAACTTTTTACTTTTCTTAACAATGCACCCTGTTAATTGAACAGAATTTAATTCCTGGGAAACCTCAGAATGAATTACTTATGCTTCTGCTACTAGAGTTGCATGAGATATAAACTTCCTACTTTACATGAAATCTGCTAGAGAGATTTAAAATTTATCAATCCCCTTAGCTTTGCTGCTTTTAAGACCAAAAAAAAAAAAAAAAATGGCCTGTCTCAGAGAAGCCTTGCATATTACAATTCAGTTTTTAAACATGGCAGGAGCTCATTCATGGTGGAATTTATTTCACATTACCTTTGGGGCATGCATGAGATTTAAAAGCAATGCTTTTTCTCTAAAGTACTCTCTACAAAAGATATATCACACATACTCAGGCTATTTAAAACTTCAGCAAGGGGAAGATCAACAGATTTTTTTTTTTCCAAGTGTGCTCTCTGATCAACTGGGGAAATAAAACCTTTCTTATGAAAAGCAACAAATTGAAACAGTTCTGGTGCGTTAAGGCCTAGGGGTACCTGTCCTATTTGGTTAGAATTTTTGGCAGCTTCGAATATAGAAATAGTGTTTGTATAGGTGTATGTGTATACGAGTGTTGTTTTTGCCCTTACGAATGGTTTTCTGACTTCAACACCTTCAGTGCTTTAAAGAGTATTTATGAAACAATAAAACATCAGTAATTTTTTTTTAGCTTGGGTTACATATGTATCAATCCAGAATCCCTCAACTGTAAGTAGCAGAAATAAAACTATGCTGTTTTTCTTCAAAAGGAAATGCTCTTCAACTAGGACATTCAAGGGGTGACTAGTTTCTGACATGGTAAGATCTGAGAGAAAATTATTAAGGATATTTTTTCTTGAGGGAAACCTTGTACATTGTTGGTGGTACGGCCACTATGGAAAACAGTACGGTAACTCCTCAAAACAATTGAAAATTGAACTACCATGTAATTCAGTAATCTCTCATCTGGGTATATATCCAAAGAAAGTATGAAGGATATTGAAGAGATATCTGTACTTCTGTGTTAATTTCAGCATTAGTCACAGTAGCCAAGACATGGAAACAACCTCAATGTCTGTCAATGGATGAATGGATAAAGACAATCTGGTAGACATATGCAAAGGAGTATCATTCAGCCACGAGGAAGAAGGAAATCCTGACGTTTGTGTCAACACAGATAGACACTGAGAGTATTATGCTAAATGAAATAAACCAGAGAAAGATAAATACTGCATGGTATCACTTAAACATAGAATCTAAAAAAAAAAAAAAGTCAAAATCATATAAACAGTAGAAAAGTGGTTTTCAGGGGCAGGAAGTTGGGGGAAATAGGGAGAGGTTGATAAGAGGGTACAAACTTTCAGCTATAAGATGAATAAGGTCTGAGGATCTAATCTAAAATGTGGTAAATATAGTTGATAACACTGCATTGTATCATGGAAATTTGGTAAGAAAGTGAAATTTAAATGTTCTCACACACACACAAAAAAGATAAATATGTCAAGTAGATGGGAGGATTTCCACAATGTATACATACATCAAATCACCATGATGTATACTTTAAATATCTTACAATTTTACAAGTCAATTATATATACTTCAATAAAGTTGAAAAAAAAGAATGCTTTTTTCCCTCTCTCTCTCTCTCTCTATCCTTTTGTTTTTGTTTCTCTAGACAGAGCCAAGAGTGGAAAAAAATGTATATTTATATATATTAAATTTATTTATATTATTTAAATATATTTTATATATTTATTTATATTATTTACTATATTAATTATATTATATTTATCATATTATATTATGTAATATATTATATATTATATAATATTAATTATATTATATAATATATTATATATAATAAATATATTTATATTGTTTAAATATATTTATAAATATATTAAATATATATATTTCACTATTCCTTTCTTTGCTGATGTTCTACTTTCTGCTTGTCTTTCCTTTTATCTTGGTAATGCCTATATAACCCTCAAAACTTCTCTAAAAAGCCTTTGCTGATTTGCTGGTCTTAATCTGGTTTGTGTTTCCACTATACCCTGTGTGCGCCCCTGTTACGCCCTTTTGCTGTTGTCAACTCTGATTGCCCCCCTGGTCCCAGCTGCAGGGTAGGGACAGGCTAACTCCAATGCACAGTGAAGCCCTGACCTTTAATGATGATGATTATTATTTTATGTTTGGATGAGGGAATGAATGGAAATAATGTACAGTATGTTGTTTATTTATTCCCAAATTCCTTGAAGGAACGAAGTTGATTCAGGTAGATGAGATGTATCACTGTATTGACACAAATCCGACGGGCTGTGCCTTAAAAAATGATCACATTGGGAAAACCTTCACTACCCTCTGGTTCTCGGCAGAATGACTGCACCAACAGGTTTCTGAATCCAGTCCTCTGCTGTGATTTTTCCACCCAGGGGCTCAGTCACACAAAATTGCCTGTTAAACCTATTTATTCTTAACTTGCCCTTCAGCGTGATTTTTCCTCTTGGGAGAAATAAAACAAAATGGTAATAAATGAATACAAAGTATCACGTGAAAGTTATCAATGATAAAAGGAGACTCTAATTGGTTCCCTTAATTCAGTTTCTGAACTTTGAGAAATCAGTTTAAACCAGCCACCAAATTAGCTACCAAGATTTTACTTCCCTCCCTGGATCTATGACATTCTAGATCTGTGGCACTAATTCAGTGTCCTGGGTTATTACGACCCTTTCGATCTATCTCCATCTCCAGATTCATGGCCCTAACTCAGCATCCTGTTATGGCAACACCCCCTAAAGGGCCCCCTTCCTCTGGCCTACCTTCCCTCCCTTGTACCCTCGACACTGCTTCCAAATTCAGCTTTCCAAAGCAGAGAACCAATCATGTGATTCTCTCTTGGTGGCACTTCATTCCTAGAATATAGTCCACCTATCTCTGAGAGGCATCGAAGCTCTTCAGTCTGACCCCTGTCCACATTTCCACTCCTCACGTCTGGATGAGTTTCCTATTGAGGCTGTAACAAAGCCCCACAAACTTAGTGGCTTCCACACAAATTTCTTAGCCTGCAGTTAAGGAGGTTGGAAGTGTGATATGGATCACACCGGGCTAAAATCAAGGTGTCATCAGAACTGCATTACATTCTGAAGGCTGGAGAAAGAGCCCAGGTCCTAGTCTTTTCCAGCCTCTAGAGGCTTCCTGCATTGCTTGGCTTGTGGTAGCTTCCTCTGTCTTCAAGGCAGCAGTGCAGGTCACATGCTTCTCACACTGCATCACTCTGAGGTCTTCCTCCCTCTTCCCCTTGTAAGATCCTTCTGAGTATATGAGGCCCACCCAGATAATGCCTGAGAATCTCCCTGTGTTAAGGTCAGTGGATTAGCAACCTTAATTCCCCTTTGCCATGAAATGTGCCATATTCACAGCTTCCAGGTATTAGGATGTTGGCATTCCTGGGGTGGGGGGGGGGCAATATTCTGCCTAGCACAATGATGCCTCTAACTACCATGTACTTCATGCTCTAGTCAAACACTTGCTGTGACTGGAAGAGTCATTTACATTTACACGTCTGTGTTGCCCACATTGTCTCTATGTTTTCTATGTCTCTCTGAATTACACTTTCCTCCCATTCTCTATATATTCTTGAAGTCTCCACTCAACTGTTATCTTCTCCAAAGCCTTTTCCGAGTGCCCCAGGCAGAACCAAAGCTTCTTCTATCCTCCCACACCACTTTGCTCTACCACCCATTATAGGTTGCCTGCTTTGTATTGATAGGTTAACTTTCCCCTCACAGGTTAGTTCCCTGAAGTGACCATAGTTAGTCATTCTTGCATCTTCTTTAATGTCTACCAAAAATTGTAAGCACAGGGGAAGCTCAAAAATATGTGCTCATTGGGATGGATTTCTAAATTTATGAAGTATCTGGGAGGGAATTATGATCTTGAGGTAGTTAAGCCCATTAGGTGGTGACTTTTATTTATTGTTCAGAAGTGCTATGTATCAGACAATTACATAAATTGATGCCACTTGTGGGGAACCAGAGAATGTAAGAGAAGTTTTAGGCACATTTTTCAGTCACTGAAAGATAAGACTCCATGTCAACTGAAAGGTCTTGGCATTTCTTTTTCATTGCCTCTGGGTTTCAACTGTACTTGAATACTGATACAATTACTTTTCTTATTTAGGAGAACATTCTCAATTATAGAGCAATGCATTTATTCTTTTCACACTAGCCTTGTGTGTTGCAGATTTCCAAGAGGAATTTTAAAATTACTCCGACATAACTGGCACATATTCTTAAATGAAGATGTAAGAAGCAGACCCTTATATTAATAATTGTGAACACCTTTTGTTAAATAAATTTTTGATATCTAAGGATGATTTTTCAAAGATGGGATATTTTTCCACTTCTCAAAAATATGAAACATTAAATAAAGATTATGTCTACTGGTGCCAAGTTTTTAAATACACCAGTTCATTTAAACATCCACTACCCTTCACTGGAGAGATGACAACGATTCTCAGGACATTTGAAGGTCCTTCCTTAGTCTCAGAACTGGTTAGCTGGGATTCACGCTCAGGCCTTTCTAGCTCTAAAACACCTGCTATTTTAGGTATAAGAGTCTTATGTTCTAACATCATACTGCTGGAAAGACAATTCATTTACTTCTAAAATTAATACTTCTGTATAGACATATTAAAAATTATGATGTGACAAAGTACAAAAACATGCTGAGTATTTGGAACATAGAGTTACTGAGGTCTGAGCAAGTCAGTTAACCTCTCTGAATTCCAGTTTATTATAAAAATACAAATAGCAAAGCCTACCTCATCTTTTTGTAAAGATTAAATGAAATAAATAAAGTTGGTTTATTTTATTATGTTTAATTCCCTACAAGAGTTTGAGTGAATGGGAGACTCTGGTGCCGAAAAACCTAACACTCAGAGGTGCCACTCCCATGAATTACAAATGAGAATTCCTCTTGAGTTGAACACCAGATGTCCTTTAGGATACAAACATCTGCTGACTGGAGGATTAAAGATTATTTTTCACATTCTCATGGGCAAAGTATTTTTATCACATGAACACGTAACTGGCAGAGGATCTCTGAATGGAACATTTTCTAATGAAAAAGGAGGGGAGGGGAACCATCGGCGGGGAGTCCTGGTGATAGGGGAAACAGATTTCCTGGGAACTGGCATCTGGGGGTTTTGTACTGAGTGAGAGAGAGAGGAGATTTCATAGAGGAAGCCGGGCAGGATCAGGAAAGAGCTTCACCTACATTGCATCTGTCTAGGACTTGGGTGCATTCACACCTGTGGCATGCTGCCCAGGGTGCCCCCTCTCTGCACAGTAGCCAGCATCTGGTTGGCATGGCTCGTCAGTCCCTCTTGGCCCATGAGTCTTTATATGTGGATAGTGTTCATCTTACAGTTGGCCTGTATTCTAGGAATATGATTCTAAGTCAGTTTTCTAAAACTGATGAGAATCCCTGCTGTCTTGGTGCTTACTTGCAGAACTGCCAAGGGTCCTCCCTCCCCACGTGAACACACATAATTTTGGAGGAACAGGGTTATCTCGTCTTCTGATAAGCACACCATACACGAGTATCGGAAGCTTAGGAATCTCAATCGCAAATAATAGCGCTGGTTCTTTGTGGAAACAGATTTTTCCACGAAACTAAGCTGAGGAGCTTCAAGAAATCTGACATTAAATTCTTGTGGCTCTTTTACCTTTGTTCTCCTAAAAAAACCCAAAAATCCCAAAAAACTCCTTACCCCATCTCTTGTTCTCAGGAGAGCACTATTTTGGGTCTGAGCAGAAGGTAACTGGTCTAAATGTCTTTCTCACCTGGTCTCTGTGACACCTCAGTCATGGGATTGGCAAAACCTAGGGACCTGTTGGCAGTGAGAAGGGGAAGGACGCATGATGAGAGGTTGCACCCCAAACCCTCCTTGCTCCTGTTCTATTTTGGTTTTTGTTGTCTTGGCTGAAGTGCCCCCAGAAAGGAAGCCAGATTCCATGTGATTAGAACATTTGCTTTGTCTTGTTCCTACAGCCATAGCAGTTTTGCCCAGAGAACTCAAGTTCAACTCCCCACTTTACTGAGAGGGAAACTCTCTCCACCACAGAACGATGTGAATGGTTCCGGACAGATCAGGGCCACAGCGAAGACCTGTTGTCTGTTCTCACATGCCACGCTGCCGGTGACCTTCCCACGTGACTCCGCTCAGTCGGTGGAGCTTCGGGTCCAGTAGCTCGTGTACTGTAAAAATGGCCAGGTTGCATGTGCTGAAACTCTATTTCAAGTTCAATTTGGCAACAGTCTTGAAGACCTTAACCAAAATAGTACTATTAAGCGAGGCTCAACTCTCGCCATCCATCACATTTGAAGCTTTTTCATTATGGCTACTACTGAACTTTCTTTATTCAGGAAACCTAATCAGCAATAAAGAACCTGACTGATCAGTGGAATATGAATTTTACTGCTGTGTGGAGACATGGTTTTATTGTGCCGTCAGGGAAAATGAGATCTAATTGGGGAATGAGTGACTTATAATCCTCTCTGCATCATTCCTGCTGTCCATTAAGGCACCAAGCCAAAGACTGCTTCCTCTTAGACTCAGTCTGATTTTGAAACATTTCCTGGATTTCTTGTTTCCCTTAGATCCTAGATCCGACATAAACCTAATGCATCTAGCATACATTTTGGCTCCCTAACAGTTCCTGAAAAATTCCACTCTATTTTTTTGGGGTGAAGGTTGTGAAAAGACAAAAAAAAAAAAAAAAAAAAAGGAAAAGAAAAAGAAAAAGAAAAAGAAGGAAAGAAAGTACATCTAGATTGCCAATTCAGATTGCTAGGCTGGAAGCATGCACATGGAAGGGAGACATGAACCAGTAATTCAATGTTAACAATGTAATTTTACTTCAATTATGTGATTATTTTAGCTGGAGCAGATCTGGCTCACAGATGATGACCCCAACTTCTCCTTATCCTGAGAGCCTGAAGGTTGTTGACTGAGCCTCCGCTCACTCTGTATACAAGGCATTGGTGCTGAAGCTGTGAATGGAGTGGTGGGAAACTGATGGTCCTTTTCCAGCACTCCTCTGTGCTCTCATATCAAAGCAGATGTGCTCCTGGGAAGGATAGGATTATCAGAACATCCCTTTCTCTGATGGCTTCTTTTGCACTTCATCCAAGTCCACTTACTCTCACACCAGTGGGTCAGAAATTCAGGCTCATTTCTTTTGGAGCTGGTGGTTTCCCACTGCGTTGACATATGGTATGTTATATTGCATTTTGCATCAAGATATTTCTAATCACGGGTACCCTCAGTCATAGGTTTATTTGTTGCAAAAGTAGAGCGGCTGCATCATATTGATGGAAATCGTTGCTGAGATGGACGAAACCTGATTTCAAATTTTGAAAGATAAATTTGACCATCTAAAGAGCCTCAGTCAATGCAAAAATCTTTGGCTAGGAGAGTAGTGTTTTTCTTCTGATCTGGAGCAGCAGGTTTTTTAAAATCAAATGGGAACAAGAGAGAAAGGAGCAACTTCCAAGTGTGGCGGGAGAAGCAGATTTGTTTCACACGATCAGACTTCAAGGAGAACCTCCAAGAACAGACATGATCACCCCCAGGGATTTTGAAGTTACCTGAAGCCAAATGGAAAACAAGGCCCTTCTTATTTGGGGCATGTACTTAAACATCTTCTAATGTAATAAACAGGCAGGGACATTTTAGCTTTTTTACCAAAGAACAGTAAATAAATATAACCGTACCCAACTCTGTAAACTGAGCTGATTTCCCAATCTGAAGTTTACCCTTGGAAATGGCAAAGGGACCCCCACAAAATGTGGGTAATGAGAGTGAAATCCAAATGAAATAGCAAGTCTGGGAAAACAAATGCAAGCACTGAGACATTCAGCAAATGGAAAGTGCTTCATGCATATCTTTCGTGAAATTAGAATTGCCGACTAAAATTAGAGCCGGATGGAGCTAAACCACATGCTTTGTATGATTTTTTAATATCATGTGATTTCTCTGTGTGTGGCTATAAAAACAGCAATCAAAGCAATAAAAAACCATTCCCCTCCTATTGTAGAATCACACTAGATGTTTTAAAAAATAAAAACTGTACAATCAAACTAAACAAAGCCACAAGGCTTGAGAAATTTCATCTTAGGGGTTAGAATTTTTAAACTGGAAATTAGTAGTAGAGAAATAAACTGGAAAATAAGGCAACTCCTGTTGAAAAATCCTTTCAGGGGTTAGAAGAATTTAGCTCCAGCTCTGCTCAATAAGTTATTTCACAATCTTTGTCACATCATTTAATCTTTTTAAGTCCAAGGTTTTTTTTTTCTATCTATGAAATGAGGGCATTGGACCTAGTGCCTTCCAGCTCTAGTATTTCTATAATTTTTGAGATGTTACATCAGACAAATATTGGCTCAAATTTAGGGAAACTGAGAGAAAAACTTTTTAGGAGGATGAGGCAGGGAGGTTGGCCTAAATTAGTCAGAAATCTGCCCTAATATTATACATAGTTTTTAAAGTGTAAGCTAAAAACTCATGAAGAGTTAAGATGTTGTTAGATTAAATTTAATTAACAAATTAAATGTATATTTATGAATTAACTGTTTGTGTCCTGGTGTAAGTGGACTATCAGTTGATCAAATAATACTCCACATTTTTATAAATATTAAATGGTCAAACTACTGCCCTCAAACATACTAAAGAAGAATCAAAAGAACATCTAAAGCTAAGTAAACAATATTGTCAGTTCCCCTGGGTCTCAATCTTCATACACAACTGAGCGTTCAGGGTGAAAAGGAATTTCAGTTTCTGTTGTGAAGTATGTTTCTTGAAAGATATCTTAATTTAAAGCAAATTTTACAAAAGAGATGAAAGGAAGCAAAAAGCAAGCATGGGATTTTTTTTTTTAAGGACAGTAAATGTGTCCCAATTATTAACTTCTCTGACACTGACTGATATTATTTCAAACCCTTAATTTCAATATTTGCTCTATTAGCGTATATGAGAAACACTGATGTTAAATGATTTTCCACCTGAGGGTTTTCACCTTCCCTCTTTAGTGAACTGGATTGGAAATATGGGACTTTTGGTAGCCTTTTGTTTCTTCCTTAAACTCAGCGAATAAATTTTAACATTAGATGTGTCCTTACACGTTTTCTTAAGCATATGGAAAACTTCCTGGCATCATATTCTGTCCAGGAGAAGCACTCTTTCTTCACTTCTGGTGTTTTGGGTTGTTGATTTTTGTTTTTCCCATGTGCAAGGCAGATCCATAGCTGTAGCAATGCTGGAGTTTCTCTACTGTTGGTGGAGTAACTGATCTGACTGGTGACTTTGGAGAGATCTAGGCTTTTCCTCTTCATTTTCTCTTAACCGTAAGCTTGGATAGAGAAGGCAGATATGTATCTCTGGTCCTTCAAGCTTCCAGTGTTATGGGAACGGCCAGTGCCTGCATAGAGAAGTCTGTTCAAAACTGGGATTCAATTTTGGGCGCCTGGGTGGCTCAGTCGGTTAAGTGTCTGCCTTCAGCTCAGGTCATGATCCCGGGGTCCTGGGATTGAGCCCCACATTGGGCTCCCTGCTCAGTGGGGAGTCTACTTCTCCCTCTGACCCTCCCCCCTCTCATGCTCTCTCTCTATCTCTCTCATTCTCTCTCTCTCTCTCAAATAAATAAATAAAAATCTTTAAAAAAAAAAACCTGGGATTCAATTTTAGGAGGCCCACTTTCCTTCAGATTTAAGCCATAGCCTTCAGTCTAAAGTTGGTCCATAATAAAGACAGTAATTGGGCTCTCCTCTACCTTACTCTTTTGTCTTATTTCTTAGTTGGTTACGAAGACAGTAGAGATTTTTAAAATATTGGACCCTCTTAAGGATTCCTTAAAATGTCTACATGCTCGTTCATGAAAAATAGGAAAATAGGAGAGATGAAAAAGTCTTATTAGATATCCAATTGTGTAATCTTCATGGCCATACTGGGAGTACATAATTAGTCCTTCAGGATATAAATCATTAAATGATATGTTTTCAAGGACCAGGAAAGGACATTTGCCTCTCTATTGATTGTCCTCATATAATGCAATTTAGAAAATATGAGTTATGGGATCAGCAGACTTGAGTTTAAATCCTGACTCTATTACTTACTAACTGTATGCTGTTGGAGATTTCTCTTAATCTGAACTTCAGTTTTCAACAGCAAAAGAAGAGCGGTAACTGATCCATTATTAAAAAAATGCATATGAAGAGCTCAAAAAGCATTCATCTACCCTCCTCCTCCATGCACTCCTTTTCATCAAGTAAACTGTATAAAATTTATTTATGAACTGTTGATCCTATTTTGGCAAACAATTTCTAATGGAAACATTCTTGGGAATGGTATATAATATGGCAAAATATATAGACAGGAAAATATTTACATGATGTGTATATGTATAGAAAACAGAAGTTTGTCTAGATTAATTGAAGGAGTTATTCTACTTTTCCTAATAAAATTGCAAACAGTACAAACAAAAGTCATCTCCAAACTTAATTCTTACAGAAAAAGTTGGTTGGAATTCTGCTTTCAAGTGCAGAATTTGATGTTCAAAGACCCCTTACAATTAAAGAGTGTCTTTTCTGTGACCATCTTGTTCATTAGAACACTTCGAAGGACTTGAGGTCCCCTGAAGGGACCACTGAGATGATCTAAACTAATCTTCAAAAATCCCTAGTCCCCTAACCCTTAGAAAAGCTAGTTTCTTGTGGGAAACCTGATCCCTTCTATTTGTCTAAATTCAGAGGCGTTCAACTTTGCTGTTGAACAGATATTTCTTTAAAATACATACCACCAGGGATTCTGTTTCAGACATTCTGGGGTAGGCTACATGTATGGGTAATTTTAAAAAAAATTCTCTACAGATAACTCTGAGAAATAAATATTGAGAGCCACTGCTGGGAAGTTTTCAATCCCTATTGGGTGGGTTCGAGCGAGTTCAGGGGAATCACACAGTGATCATCAAATAGCATCCTGAACTCTTGGAGGAACGCAGAATGAATCTTATTTGACTGATTTCTAGAAGGTATTCTCTAAGGCTCCCTGCCATCTCTGCATATGACGGGGCACACTGGGCTACATTTTCCCTATCTCGTGTCCAAGAGGCTACTTCAGAACTTTTTTTTTAAATTTTTCTGGTGTGTAAAGAGTAACATAATTATAACTTGACTTGATTCACTTCTTTTATTCTATTGGTCACCATTGCTTAAAATCTTTTTTCCTGAAACTTAGCAAAACATTAAATGGGAACTCAAGAATTCCATAAATGTTCTTCAACTCCATTAATAACCATTCTTTCCTTCATGAACACGGCTTAGTGTCTCTTATGCCCACCCAGTCTACTTTGCAACTGGGTAAAGTTTGGCTGGGGGTGGTGGAGGTTTTCAAAGTCTTTCTCTAGATTCGATTTGTATCCTATACAATCCTATAGGATTTAGATCTACAAGGAATTCATCCAACGGAAAAAACAAGTAATGGGACAACACATTTGGTGATCTCAGGGAAGGGATTTGATGCTGACTGGTGGTTGGATTGAGGTGAGATACTGAGGCTTCACTTTTCAGGGGAGGATGTGGTTGCCTATCCTGCTGCCGAATGTATTCTGAAAGACACCCTTCTAGGTGGTGGTTTCTTTTTTCTGATTAACTGAGCAAGATTGTTCTCTGTTGTGGTTTTGGAAGAACAACTGGGTAAGGTCACTGTGTTTAAAGAGCACATTTGTTTCCTCTAAATACCAGTGTCTGTCTATAACTAGACCCACAGTTTAGATCAGTAATTTATTTAATTTCAGATTTAGACTCACGCTCTGACTCTTAGAGAAAGCTATGCCCGGGAAGCAGAAAATACCGGAGCATCCACCATTCCCAAAAACCTTTCAGCAACAGAGGACTTCTACTTCCTTAGCACATGATTTTAGAGAAACCACAAAGGTTGAAAATACTAATTTTTTCATTAAAGTACCAGAAAATCCAAACCAAGAGTTTTAAACAGTGGTTTTTATATACTATTAATAGCTCTAAAATAAGCAACTTTTGGAATCAGGATGAAAGCTAATTATAGAACTTCTCTGCCATAGCTGTTTCTATTTACATCTTCAAAACCACAGAAGCAAATACTGTAGACTTTCCTAACACATCAGCATCTTGTCCTTCTCTTAAGTTTCTGAATTCTTTGAAGCTACTCTTAAAGCTTTTCCTTGAAAACACATTGTGGTTGAATATTCCCAGTTGAAGGACAAATTCAGTTTATAGTTTTTAGTCCAAGGGAAGTATTCTTTTCTTAAAATACTGAATCTCAAGACACTTACACTGAAAGTAGACAAAAGATCAAAGCTGTTGTACACAGGGTGCATATTATCCAGCCTGTTTTGTATGCATTTAATCCTTTTGTGATTGTTTTCTTCATCAACAGCAACACGACACAGAAGAAACACAGTCAAGAATGTGAAATATCAGCTAGGTAGTGATCTTTTCTACCACCAAAAATACAAGTGTAACATTTGGGCTGATTTTTTTTTTTTGGCATGTATTTTTTTTTTATGTATTTCAGTTCAGACTACCGAAGTCATTAAAATGCATTCAGAATTCCTCAATGTACATTTTGTTCTCCCAACTTCCTCCAACTAGAATATTTGTCCATGGTCATGAGAGAAAGTTTTAATTCTGGGGAAAAAAATATCTTTTACATTAAAATCCAATGAACTTTAATTTTAAAAAGTAAGGTTCTTTCTAATCTTTATATATAATATCTTCTGATTTTTAAGAAAAAGAACTTGAAAGTGAAAGTAACTGTCCAGAGCAGAAATTTTAAGATATTGCAAAGTCTAGCAGAATTGGATGTTTTGTTTTCAGTCTTAGTCAGAAGTCTTTACAGCCTTCTGGTAGCCAGTTTACATGGTGGCAATTGACTGTTGGCCTGGAGAGTCGGCTGATCATGAAAGTCATTCTCTCCAGTACCTGGCCCCACAGACACACCCAAGTGACCCTGAATTAATCAGTACCCACCTGCACCAGTCTTGGCTGCACATTAGAATCACCTGGGGAGCTTTTAACAATTCCCTATGCCAGGTAATTAAATCAGACCAATTAAATTACCATCTCTGGGGGTGTGGCCCAGTCGTGAGCAGCTTTTAAAATTTCCCAGGTGATTACAATGGGCAGCCAGAGTTGTAATACTGAAACTCCCTATCTAGAGCATATCCATGAGGTTCCGATTACTTTGGCGTTTCTATTTTTTATTTTACCCAGAATGGCATAATAGGCAGCCTAGTATTCCCAGAACATTTTCCATTTTTAAAAATATAGAAAATGAGCAAAAGACAAAACATAACATGTCTATCAAAGACTGGTAATCTCATACTTAATCTCATAAGTGATTAAAGTGCATTTTTCTAAAAGGAAAATCTTTATGTACCTATGATATTATAGCAATGATTATAAAGAACTTAATTCCCAGTGCCTTTGGGATTATGGGAGAAAAGATATTCTTCTATATTTCTGGGGGAGTGAAAATTGGCAAACTTTAAAATAACAAAGACTAGGGGCACCTGGGTGGTTCAGTCTTAAGCTCCTGCTTTTGGTTCAGGTCATGATCCCGGGGTCATGGGATCGAGTCCCGCATAGGGCTCCCTGCTCATGGCGGGGGGGGGGGGTGGTTGTCGGCTTCTCCCTCTCCCTCTGTCCCTTAACCCCCCAACCCCTCCTCATGCTCTCTTTCTCTCTCTCAAATAAATAAAATCTTTAAAATACAACAACAAAAACTACAACTACTAAAGAAAACAGCTGAGATTTAATGAGTGGTAATGATGAGCCAGGAGTTGTTCTAAGTACTCCTAATTCATCTGATCCTCATGATAATCAAGTGAGATAATATTATGATTATCCCCATTTTCAGCAAGGGGATTAAGGCACAGAAGCATTAGGTCACACATCTAATGAGGGGATGGAACAGGGATGCATGTATCAGTAGTCTAGATCTAGAGCCTGTATTCTTTGGTACTCACAGAAAGGGAAATTTGATACTCTGTGTCCAAGTATTAAATAGGACCCAATATACCAAAATTCCTCTTTTGAGACCTTGTTTTAAGAAAATAATCAGATATATGTTTAAGTGTGTTCATTAGAAGTAAAATAAAATATTAAAAAAATAAGAGACAAGTTGAAAATCCACTAATAGGCAATTGGTTAAATTCACCATATTATAGTCATATAACGAGAAGATATGTTCCCATTAAAAACCTTGTTGTAAAGTGCTTCTTCCCAACCCTTTTCACATTATGACACATGATGAAAATGACAGTATTTTTATATCACACTAGGGCAAATAGTCAAGGTGCTGGAGGTGACTGGTTCTGGAAGCTGGTAGCACATGTCCACCCAGCCACTGCAAGAGGAGATGGAATCATCCATCATCTTGGTATGCCTATGGTGCATCACCAAAGATTAGTTGCATGTATAAAGTTCTCATTTATAGGAACATATTATGCTACAAGAAAATGTTTACTAGTTTTTGCTAAGTGGAGTAAACCCAAACTATAAGGAATTATTATATATTCCAGGCTAATAACTCCACCAGTACATATTGATACAGATGGCCATATACCCATACTAGTTGTCATACTATTAAAGGACTTCTCTATCAGTTGGTAAATAGCTAGTGCACCAGCAACACCACCAAAACCACTACCACCACCACACATGGCTTCCCCTAAATATGGCAAATCCGGACCTATTCCAGATAAAGAAGCTATGAAGCGAAGTCTGAAAAGGGAGCTTGGAAGGGAGGTTCAAGATCTTTCTCCATTGTCAGCCAGAACTTTTTTTCTGATTTGTTGGTGCCTAAACTTCTGCAGGTCGTTCAGTATTTTGAATATTACCTCTGCCTATTAAAAAAAACCTAGATGGGGAAGAGTTTTTATAAGAAAACATATCACAGGTATTAATGTTTATTCTCTGTACTTCCCTGGATTTTCTACTCAACTGCTTTAAACAATTATATGTTCATAAATAGGAAAAATAAAGACCAATAAATAATACTTTTAGAAGTAATCCTGTGATTATGCTTGAATCTTGAGTTCTTAAATCTGTATATTTACAAAAGTATCTTTGGCCTTTGAAGCAACAGAAAGCTCTTAAGATGGCTACTAGAAAAGTAGCCATCCAAGAGGAGACTGGATCTCACCATGGTAACCTAAAGATAAGAGAGTCCTTTCACTAATTTCTGGATACTACAAAACATTTCTAGGTACCATAAAACATTTTCATATTCTTGTGGAACCCAGAGAAGGGGAGAGGCTCCCAGTATTAACTGAGATGGAGTTTCAAAGACAAAATATTTTGATTTAAAAGCAATAAAGCGGTATGGTGTATCTCGTAATTCTGATGGACCAAAGTTTCATAAAAACACATTGCTAAGGAGAGTTCTCTCCACCGTTCAAATCAAACAACTCTTCCAACCTCTGATGGGGCGGGTGTTGCTGTGAACCGAGTCCACCACGATTTATGCCAGAGAAGGTCACCACTGCCTGAGTGACACATTTCACATCTCAGGGTGGCCTCCAATCTGAAAACATCTCTTCTGCTTGGCCAACTAAACACAACCATCTCCTTTGTACTTTCCAATTCCTATTACAGCTTCAATGTGACTACAAAGGGGATCCTTTAGTGTGGCCATCAGCCCTTAATTCTAAATTCATATACACAAAAACATCTAGCTTTTTCTGATCATTTAAATAACATGTGCAAACAGAAACCCTACTAACCCCCTCTCCCACAACACAGCAGGGAATCTTCTCTTATTCTTCCTAGCTGCTGGGGCTGTCCCCCACTTCCACCTTACTAGTTCGTCCTAGCAAAGGATGCTAAAGGATCTCAGGCTTTTGGAACTACAAATCCAGGAAAGAAATCTCTTTAACCATTCCTGCTTTGCACCTGGAATCCTTCCCTGTGACAAGAGAGAGAACAATGAGACCCACTTGGTCTTCACAGGGAAAGAAATATGCAAAGAGAGTTAAAGAAAATCTGCATCTCAATAAATACTCTTTCACATACTTTCAGATATGAGCTGCTTTTGAAAAACATTCAACATTCATTGAATGAATGATGTCCAAGGATATATTTGAACAAGCAAAGTATTATCACAGCACCTCACTAATTTGGAAGTTGTCTGTCAGCCAACTGAACCATCTAGAACATAGCTAAATACTGGGAAGAAAACAAGACAGATGTCTTAGAACACTTCAACACTGGGCAATATTTACAAAAGCATCATTTTAGTTTGTTTACCCTAATGTTACTTACAGTTCAAGTCAGTCAGGTTTTCAGGTGTCTTTGATGAAAGGCCTTGAATTTTGGAGCTGAAAGGACTTGGGCTTGAATTCAAGTAAATTAACCCTTTTCTTAATCTGTAAAGTAGAAAGGATACCATTTAACCATAACGTCATACTACAAGAATTAAAGAAGCTAACATATGAGAAGAATCTAATGAAATCTTATAGATAAAAAAGTAATCAATAGTTATTCAATAGTTATTTCTTTTTTCTCCTTTTCCCAGACCAACACAGATAGGAAGCAGAAAAGGAGGAGGTTTCAAAGATGGGGAGACAACAATAACAAGAAATAACAGGCCCAGTCTGACCATAGGAGATAGTAAGTAGAAAAAGTAACTCAAAACACTATGATCCTTCTTCACTTCTGAAGCCATTACTGAGTCCCAGTAACCAAGAAAATGTGAAAGGCTACCAGTATCTTTCTCAGATGTTTGTGAGACATGACAGGGACTGTAGACTACTTCTCCCCAAAATAAATAAAATAGAAAGAAAGTGCTTGGGGAAAACAAAGGGATGCTTTGCTCAGGGTAGAGGAAAGCTGAGGTGCTCACATTACAAAAAATGGATATATTTGGAGAGCTTAGGTTAAACTCCACCCATGAAGCAGGGGTCAACAAAGTCTTTTAGTAAAAGGGCCAAATAGTAAATATTTTCAGCTTTGTGAGCCACAGAAGGCCTCAGTCACATATTCTTCTTCTGTGTGTGCATGTTTGTTTCTTTTGCCACACTTTAAAAATGTAAAAAACATTCACATGCTGTATAGAAGCAAGCCACAGACTGGATTTGGCCCACAGGCGATAGTTTGCTGACAATGATGTACTCTACAGGATTACAGTTGGGTGCCTTTTAAAATATATTACATATCTTTGTGTCTTCCTCAATTTCTTTCATGAGTGTTCTATAGTTTTCTGAGTACAGATCCTTTGCCTCTTTGGTTAGGTTTATTGCTAGGTATCTTATGGTTTTGGGTGTAATTGTAAATGGGATCGACTCCTTAATTTCTCTTTCTTCTGTCTCAGTGTAGAGAAATGCAACTGATTTCTGTGCATTGATTTTATATCTTGTCATTTTGCCAAATTCCTGTATGAGTTCTAGCAATTTTGGGGTGGAATCTTTTGGGTCTTCCACGTAGAGTATCATGTCATCTGCAAAGAGTGAGAGTTTGACTTCTTCTTTGCCGATTCAGATGCCTTTTATTTCTTTTTGTTGTCTGATTGCTGCGGCTAGGACTTCTAGTACTATGTTGAATAGCAGTGGTGATAGTGGACATCCCTGCCATGTTCCTGACCTTAGGGGGAAAGCTCTCAGTTTTTCCCCATTGAGAATGATCTTCGCCGTGGGCTTTTCATAGATGGCTCTTATGATATTGGGGTATATATTCCTTCTTTCCTTACATTGTGAAAAGTTTCAATCAGGGAAGGATGCTATACTTTGTCAAATGCTTTTTCTGCATCTATTGAGAGGATCGTATGGTTCTTTTCCTTTCTCTTGTTTATGTCATTGAATCACATTTACTGATTTATAGATGTTGAACCACCCTTGCAGCCCAGGAATAAATCCCATTTGGTCGTGATGAATAATCCTTTTAATGTACTGTTGGATCCTATTGGCTAGTATTTTGGTGAGACTTTTTGCACCCATGTTCATCAGAGATATTGGTCTGTAATTCTCCTTTTTGGTGGGGTCTTTATCTGGTTTGGGGATCAAGGTAATGCTGACCTCAGAGAAAGAGTTTGGAAGTTTTCCTTCCATTTCTAATTTTTGAAACAGCTTCAGAAGAACAGGTACTAATTCTTCTTTAAGTGTGTGATAGAATTCCCCCGGAGGCCATCTGGCTCTGGACTCTTGTGTGTTGGGAGACTTTTGATGACTGTTTCCATTTCCTAGCTGATTATGGGTCTCTTCAGGTTTTCTATTTCTTCCTGTTTTGGTTTTGGTAGTTTATACATCTCTAGGAATGCATCCATTTCTTCCAGATTGCCTAATTTGTTGGCATCTAGTTGCTCATAATATGTTCTTATAATTGTATTTCTTTGGTGTTGGTTGTGATCTCTCCTCTTACATTTATGATTTTATTTATTTGGGTCCTTTTTCTTTTCTTTTTGATAAGTCTGGACAGGGGTTTATCAATCTTATTAATTCTTTCAAAGAACCAGCTCCTACTTTTGTTACCTGTTCTACTGTTCTTTTGGTTTCTATTTCATTGATTTCTGCTCTAATCTTTATTATTTCCCTTCTCCTGCTGGGTTTAGGCTTTATTTGCTGTTCTTTCTCTGGCTCCTTTAGGTGTAAGGTTAGGTTGCATATTTGAGACCTTTCTCATTTCTTGAGAAAGGCTTACATTTCTATATACTTCCCTCTTAGGACCTCCTTTGCTGCATCCCAAAGGTTTGAACAGTTGTGTTTTCATTTTCATTTGTTTCCATGAATTTTTTTAATTCTTCTTTAATTTCCTGGTTGACCCATTCATTCTTTAGTAGGATGCTCTTTAGCCTCCATGTATTTGAGTTCTTTCCAAATTTCCTCTTGTGATTGAATTCCAGCTTCAGAGCATTGTGGTCCAAAAATATGCAGGGAATGATCCCAATCTTCTGGTACTGGTTGAGATCTGATCTGTGACCCAGTATGTGATCTATTCTGGAGAATGTTCCATGTGCACTCGAGAAGAATGTGTATTCTGTTGCTTTAGGACAGAATGTTCTGAATATATCTGTGAAGTCTATATGGTCCAGTGTGTCATTCAAAGCCCTCGTTTCCTTGTTGATCTTCTGCTTAGATGATCTGTCCATTTCAATGAGGGGGGTGTTAAAGTTCCCCACTATTATTGTATTGTTGTTGATGTGTTTCTTTGCTTTTGTTATTAATTGCCTTATAGAATTGGCTGCTCCCATGTTAGGGGCATAGATATTTACAATTGTTAGATCTTCTTGTTGGATAGACCCTTTAAGTAGGATATAGTGTCCTTGCTCATCTCTTATTACAGTCTTTGGTTTAAAATCTAATGTGTCTGATATAAGGATTGCCATCCCAGCTTTCTTTTGCAGCCCATTAGCATGATAAATGGTTTTTGACCCCCTCACTTTCAATCTGGAGGTGTCTTTGGGTCTAAAATGAGTCTCTTGCAGACAGCATATCAGTGGGTCTTGCTTTTTTATCCAATCTGATACCCTGTGTTTTTTTTTTTTTTTTTTTTTTGATTGGGGCATTTAGCCCACTTACATTCAGAATAACTATTGAAAGATATGTATTTCATGCCATTGTATTATCTATAAAGTCACTGTTTCTGTATATTGTCTCTGTTCCTTTCTGGTCTATGTTACTTTTGGGCTCTCTCTTCACATAAAGGATCCCTTTTAATATTTCTTATAGAGCTGGTTTGGTGATCACGAATGTTCTATGCTCATGGATTGGAAGAACAAATATTGTTAAAATGCCTATGCTACCTAGAGCAATCTACACTACACATTCAATGCAATCTCTATCAAAATA
Organism: Mirounga leonina; assembly: GCF_011800145.1. Lineage (NCBI taxonomy): Eukaryota > Metazoa > Chordata > Mammalia > Carnivora > Phocidae > Mirounga > Mirounga leonina. The sequence goes on along the minus strand of NW_023270320.1, from coordinate 23,640,798 downwards.
TCATCAACTTTTTTCACAGAGCTGGAACAAATAATCCTAAAATTTGTTTGGAACCTGAAAAGACCCTGAATAGCCAGAGGAATGTTGACAAAGCAAGCCAAAGCTGGTGGCATCACAATTCCGGACTTCCAGCTCTATTACAAAGCTGCTATCATTAAGACAGTATGGTACTAGCACAAAAACAGACACACAGTTCAGTGGAACAGGATAGAGAACCCAGAAATGGACCCTCAACTCTATAGTCAACTAATCTTTGACAAAGCAGGAAAGAATGTCCAATGGAAAAAAGACAGTCTCTTCAACAGTCTCTGTTGGGAAAATTGGATAGCCACATGGAAAAGAATGAAACTGGACCATTTTCTTACACCATACACAAAAATAGACTCAAAATGGATGGAAGACCTAAATGTGATACTGAAATCCATCAAAATCCTAGAGGAGAACACAGGCAGCAACCTCTGTGACCTGGGCCCCAGAAACTTCTTGGTAGACACGTCTCCAAAGGCAAGGGCAACAAAGGCAAAAATGAACTACTGGGACTTCATCAACATAAAAAGCTTTTGCCCAGCAAGGAAACAGTCAATAAAACCAAAAGACAACCTACAGAATGGGAGAAGATATTTGCAAATGACATATCAGATAAGGGGCTAGTATCCAAAATCTGTAAAGAACTTATCAGACTCAATACCCAAAGAACAAATAATCCAATCAAGAAATGGGCAGAAGATATGAACAGACATTTCTCCAAAGAAGACATCCAAATGCCCAACAGACACATGAAAAAATGCTCCACATCACTCAGGATCAGGGAAATATAAATCAAAACCACAATGAGATACCACCTCACACCAGTCAGAACAGCACAAATAACAAGTCAAGAAATGACATATGTTGGCAAGGATGCAGAAAAAGGGGAACCCTCTTACACTGTTGGTGGGAATGCAAGCTGGTGCAGCCACTCTGGAAAAGAGTGTGGAGGTTCCTCAAAAATTAAAAATAGAGCTATCTTATGACCCAGCAATTGCACTACTGGGTATTTACCCCAAAGACACAGATGTAGTGAAAAGAAGAGCCATGTGCATCCCAATGTTCATAGCAACAATGTCCACAATAGCCGAACTATGGAAAGAGCCCAGATGTCCATCGACAGATGAATGGATAAAGATGATGAGGTATATATATATACAATGGAATACTACTCAGCCATAAAAAAAAAAAATGAAATCTTGCCATTAGTAACGATGTGGATGAAACTAGAGGGGATTATGTTAAGTGAAATAAGTCAATCAGAGAAAGACAATTATCATATGATCTCACTTATATGTGGAATTTAAGAAACAAAACAGATGATCATAGGGGAAGAGAGGAAAAAATAAAACAAGATGAAATCATAGAGGGACACAAACCATAGGAGACTCTTAATCCTAGGAAACAAACTGAGGGTTGCTGGAGGGGAGGGAGGTGGGGGGTTGGGGTAACTGGATGATGGACATTAAGGAGGGCAAGTGATCTAATGAGCACTGGGTATTATATAAGACTGATGAATCACTGACCTCTACCTCAGAAACCAATAATACATTATATGTTAATTAACTGAATTTAAATTAAAAAAGAAAAAATAAAATACATCACATAAAAGAGTGGGTAAAGTGTCTATGTCTGCATTTAAGTCATCTCGGTAGAATGAAACTTCATTCCCTGTCACTTTAATTAAATGCATGAATTGGGGTTTACTTATGTAAATGTGCTTCTGCTTATAAACTGTAATTTTAACCAACCAAAACAATAACTATTGAAACTAAGACTCATATACACGTCTGTGAGGAAAGTAAAACTATCACATCATAAGAGCTCGTATTTATTATGAAGTTACTATGTGTCTGACACTGTATATATGACTTGTTATGGACTGAATTGGGTCCCCACAAAATTCATGTGTTGAAGCCCTAATCCCCAGTGTGACTGTATTTGGAGATAGGATCTTTCAAGAGGTAATTATGGTTAAGTAAGGGCATAAGGAGTCCTTATGCAATAGGGCTAATTCGATAGGACTGGTGTCCTTCTAAGAAGAATGTACACCAAGGGTGTGTGCCCACAGAAAATGGGCCGTATGAGACCCCAACAAGAAGATGGTCATCTGCAAGGCAGGGAGAGAGTCCTTACCAGGAACCAACTGTGCCAGCACATTCATCTTAGATTTCTGGGATCAATGTCTGCTGTATAAGCCACCAAGTCTGGAGGATTCTGTTAGGGCAGCCTGAGGAGACTAATATAGTATTATTTAAGTTAAATCCTAATATAGTACTATTTAAGTTAAAACCTAAATCCTTACATGGAAGGTGTTATTATCCCTAGAGGAAAATCTAGAGGCAGAGAAAGGTCAAGTAACATAACCAATCTTGCCTAGCCAGTAAGTAGCAGAATTGGGATTTGAACCCAGGCAACCTAATTCAGGGTTTATGTTCTTGACCTATAGCACAGTGTCCTTCAACCCAGGTGAATAGTTTGCATTGACATTTTTCTCTGGTTTATGGTAAGGATGGTTTCCCACTTAATTAAACAGCACATGTAAGAAGAGCTAATTAACATATAATAATGGTACTCGAAATGCACATGACCACCTGAAGACTGCTCTAAATCTCAATCATACAAATTTTGCTACTTCCAAGAGGAGGTAAACAAAGCAGAAATTGGATGGTTTATTGCTTGGCAGGGTGGATGTTGGAATTTGCCCAAGGGAAGAAATATGAGCTGGATTTTATTTCACTCCTTATACCTCATATAATATATAAGCACTTATGAGGTATGCCATGGCAACTTTTGTATAGACATTTTTATATAAACCATTTTTTTTTTTTGCCAAATGTGATGTATACTCAAGGAAAGATTAATTCCCAAAATAAACTGGTCTTCTAGATTTTATAGATGTGAAGGCGATGAAGTAGACATACCCTTGCGAACCAACCTTTATTCTGGCAGTCCTCTTTTACGCTCTTTCTCTCCTGTGTTGCTCCTGATCTCTGAACTCGGAATCCCGCATTGGCTAATCCCCAGCAGTTTTACACTAGAGAAATGCTCAGGCCTGGATTTAGAGATTAATCCTGAACTGAATTAAATTCTAACTGATTACACAGTTGAAGATTGTTGCAGGGATAGGAAAACCATGGCTAACACGGGCAGAGAATTATCATTAAATGGTCCCCAGGTTGTCAACTCTTGTGCTTACCTGGTCTGCAGTTTAATAACAAACATGTAACCTACATGGTTTTGAAGGGGCTCATCTGAATATTCTGAATGAGAAATGACAATCCAGGAGGCCATGAAAAGACCCCACACTGCGAACTGGTTTTCTTTGCACCAGTGTTAGATAAAATGATTTATTTCATAGAGTCTGTAATTTTAGTAGTATAGAAATGACTTTGTGAAATGTCTAAGTAGGTTTTTTTTTTTTTTAAATTTCTTTTCTGGAAAGCATGCCCTGAATACCTGTTATAAATATTCAGTTGGATTATAGTGGAAACAGCCTGAAATGCAGATATGAGACTTCATAATTTACTAGAAAAGGAGATTCTTTTTTTGAGAAACATTTATTACAAATGACTTATTGACCAACCTAATACAAAGATAATAAAGTTAATTATCATTTTTTTTTACCCACTCTTACTTTATATGGTTGGTATTCAAAATGTTAAATCTGTGACTGGAGTGGTTTATTTGATGTTGGAGAAAATATGCAGCTGTGTGATTGTTGTGTATGTGTGTAAAAGGCAAGAGTAGCTTGTGTTATTGATAGTGTTAACATGAGAGTTAACATTTTTTGCATTCAACCATCAATATTTAAGAAGCACCCACAATATGTCAAGCACTCTTCTAGCTACTTTGGATATACTACCTGTGAATATAACAAAGATCTGTGCCCCTGGAAAGCTCACATTCTAACAGGTAGAAAATAAACAATAAGCGATGATCATGACAAATAAGTAAATCATTGTATGAGGAGTTTGAAGGGAGACTCCAGACCATTGAAAATGCCCTGTGACAGGGTTCAGTGTTTGGAGGAAAAAATAAAGTGGCCAGCCTGAGGCTGGAGTGCTTGAGCAAGTGTAAGTGGCAGGAAATGAAATAGAAGATGGGATTGAAGAGGTGGCAGGATAGATCAAGCAGCACCTTGTAAGAGGAGATATGGCATGGAATTTGATTTGATTTATGTCGTGTGTTATGGAAGAAAGCTATTGGAGGGTGCTCACTGAAAAGGGATGTAATGTAACTTACATTTTAACTGGATCACTCTGGCTTCTTTGTGAGGGAGACTCTAAAGGGGCAATGGAGTAAAAAGGAAGACTTAGGGGTTTTGCTGGGATCCAGGTGAGATCCGATCATGGTTTGGACAGGACTGGTGGTGGTGGAGACGATGAGGGATGGTCAGTTGGAAAATAATTTGGAGGGAAGCCAACAGGATTTTCTAATATGTGAGGAGTGAAAGGAAAAAAGAAGTCTAACTTAGTTTTGCGTTAAATGGTACCATGATAATATTGGGCCCAGGATCTCTTCATCTGTACCAGGCCAACTAGCCATTTGGAACTGGCCAAAGTAGCTGTAGTCAGGCACCTTTTAGCAAGCCACAACCAGTGGTCACGTGGAGGCAGATGCGCTGGAGCACGATACTGAATGGTTTGCAACAAGCATCAACAAATAGAAAAGAAGTAGAATATAAAGTATCCAAGAGGGGCGCCTGGGTGGCTCAGTTGGTTAAGCGACTGCCTTCGGCTCAGGTCATGATCCTGGAGTCCTGGGATCGAGTCCCGCATCAGGCTCCCTGCTCAGCGGGGAGTCTGCTTCTCCCTCTGACCCTCCCCCCTCTCGTGTGCTCTCTCTCTCATTCTCTCTTTCAAATAAATAAAATAAAATCTTAAAAAAAAAAAATAAATAAATAAATAAAGTATCCAAGAACATCACATATAATAAAGAAAATATGCATATATATTTGCATGCATTTAAATACACACACACATATATAAAGGAAACCATGTTTACATATATATGGGTCAGGATTAAAAATTATTCTTATTATGGATTTAGGTCAACAACATTTGAAAGCACCTGACCCATTATGCCTCCCAGAGCCCAGCACACTGCAGATGATTCAATGGTTTCGTTGAATTAAAATGAAAAGAGGAGAAAAAATATGAATTTATCTGTAATAAAAAATCTCTTCTCCTTGGCCTAGGGAAGGGTCACGGGGAGAGAAACGCAGTCATCCTCCCGCCCCCCCACCCATGTCAGTTATGACCACATACCTAGGGAAGTATATATACTATGCATACACAAAATCTTTTGAGCAGCACTTCATTATTGTGCAATTTCCAGGGACAGCACTGTCCTTTTCAACCCTCAATGAAACAGACTGAAAGGGCAGAGTGACCGGTGGCAACCAGTTTTGCCTTTTTCAAGAGTAATTAAAGTTTTGAATCTTCGACCAAGGGATTGCTTTGGTTGATATGGGCCTGGAGCCATTATTCAGGCTTACAAGTCCATGTTCTTTTAACATGATCACTACCCTAAAAGTATATTATCTTGAACACATGCCATCTTTGCTGAATGGAAAATAGTTTGTTGTGTTTGGTGTAGTTGGGGGAGTGGCACAAACTAAACTGGAAAGGCCAGTGGTAATTGCGGACCACGCAGTCTAAATGCCAGGAACGCGAGGGGCTCACTGGAGGGTTTAAACAGGGGCATAACACTGGTGTAGAACAATCCTTCCTACTAAAGTAACAGATGAAATATTTACATCCATGCCTTTCTAAACTGCTTTTGTAAGTGACCTCCTACCTCCTGGGTGAACAGAGCTAGCCAACTGCCTGCCACAGAAGAGTTCAGATTACTATGGGAGAAAGGCAGAGTAGGGGGAGGAGGGGAAAGTGGGGGGCAGAGGGGAGAGGGGGAAAGAAAAAAAAAAAACTGGTGTTTCTTTTTCTCCAAAATAGTTTTTTGAAGCTCATTCCCCCTTCCATTGCGATTTCCCCACATTCTCTGAAATTAATGGGTTAAAATACTCATAGGCCTTTTGATACAGAGTGTGGAATTTTTGAGGGATTAGTGGTAATGCGGAAGGGAATATTTCCACTCCCCTGGCACCTGTGGGTGAGTCAGGACGGTGGTGGGAACTCAGCACCCACCCCCTCCACAGCCCCCGGGTTCCCTTTGGGCTGCGGGGCTGAAGAAGAGGGAGCCTGGAGAGAGGGAGAGCAATGGGGAGTCTGGTGAAGATGTAGGGGAGGCCTGAACCAAATTACAGGGACACTGGAGAGGCCACATTTTCAGAAAAACACGTTTCTGACCTGTAGTTTACCAATTTCATGAATTTTATCTTGAAGATTTTAAAACCTAGGCTGCTTTCCTTACTGTCTGTGTAATATGAAATAGCTTTCTCATTGGCATGGGAATTAAAAAAAAATTAGTGTAAGCAAAACATAATTAGAAAGATAAACATACTTCCTTCTTAAGCATATGATATATGCATTAGCCTAATAGAAAATATTTTACGGTCTTTGTATTGTCTGTGTGACAGCTCCCCGTTCCCACCCCTCCCTCTGAGGCCCATTAGAGCAGATAATTATGAGCTGACTTGATATAGGGACGCGCCAAATTAAGCAGTGATGTAACCAGTGGGAGCCATGCTAATTCTTTCCATCCCACTCAGCTAATTCTCTCCATCTGATTCTTTGATAGGCCCTTTATCAGGCTGGTGGTTGGACAAGTTTTAGAAATGCAGTTACCATTCAGTGCTGTGAACCTAGGCAACAACTTAGCCTCGGTAGAGATCACCAACAGCCTCCTCTCTTCCTTTCTTCTTCTTCTCTCCCTCTATCTTTCTGCCTTGGGAGTTTGGCACTGTGTCGGGATGCCTGGCATTCTGATTCCAGTTTTAATTTCCGAGATATTCCAAATGGCCCATCGCCAGCATAATAGAAAATCTCATATTGTATGAAGGAAATATAAGGCTTCACTGTAGGACATCAATGTACTGTTTTCTTGTCCCTTGACAGTATTTGGGTTGTATTCACAATGGTTTCCTTATATAATACATTGCTCTCTCTTTATTTGTGTAAATGTGCAAAAAGTTCCCTTAGGGGTTTTCTAGTGCAAAAATTAGAGAAGGCATGAGTAAAACTTTTAGATACATTCTTAAGGTTTCTATGATAAATCTTTTTTTTTTTTTAACTATTAAACAAGCTGTCCTTTCTTTAATATTCTTATCTTTTGATTTTGTGGGTCCCACAGAAATGTCCATGCAGAAGTTAAAAGACTAATATTACGTACTTTTTTTTTTAAGATTTTTTTGTTTTTATTCTTATGTTAATCCCCATACATTACATCATTAGTTTTAGATGAAGTGTTCCATGATTCATTGTTTGTGCACAACACCCAGTGCTCCATGCAGAATGTGCCCTCCTCAATACCCACCACCAGGCTAACCCATCCTCCCACCCCCCTCCCCTCTAGAACCCTGTTTGTTTTTCAGAGTCCATCGTCTCTCATGGTTCGTCTACCCCTCCGATTTCCCCCTCTTCATTCTTCCCCTCCCGCTATGATAAATCTTTTTTAAAGTGATGATTTTAGGCATATTTAAGCCAACTTAAATTATATTTTCACTCAAGGAGATTTATACACAAAAGCATTCTATGGCCCATTAACAAAAATGACATGGCTGGGTCACTGTCAACAAGACCTACATTTAAAATTATTTTCTAGGACTGGGAATGAATGTATGTCGGTCCCACCCTTATTCCCTGCCAGATCCCGCTTGTTGCAAAACTTCCATCTCTAAGTCTGTTGGTTGAGAATAGGGAGCTGTAGTTGAAGATCTGAGAAGAGAAAAGAACTTCGCTTACATTAGCATAATGTTTTGTCCTCATGTTTTGTCCAGTTGAACCTAATGACTCCATCAACAGTGTACGTAGCCTACCATGGTTTTATTCATTTAATAAATAGTGAAGCATTCGAAACCAACCTGACTCCCCAGCAATTGACTGGTTAAATAAATCATGAAGTTATAAAGAGACATAAACATGCTATAATATTAGAAATGGAACAGAAAGCACATAAAAACTGTGTATCTGTATTTAGAAGTATTAAAAAATGATGAAAACGTATATCCATAGAAAAAAGAAACTCGTCATGAAGATGGCAGAATGGTTATGAAGTTATTTTTGTAAGACAGCTTTATTTGTGTGCCTCCCGATATGATGCACTGAAGATAGAGCATCACTGGTGTTAACACCCCTGTGAAAAATGCATGGACTAGATCTAATCGTGAGAAACATCCCACGAATCCAAGATAAAGGCCAGTCTATAAGATAATTGGCCTCTACTCTTCAAAAAGCTCAAATCCATGAAAGACAAAAAAAAAAAGAAAAAAAAGAATGCTGCCCTTTTCTAGATTAAAAAAAGAAACTAAAGAGACATTAAAAACTAAAAGCAGTGTATGATTCTGGGCTAGAAAAGAATCTATAATAGATCCTATTAGGACTGGTATACATTTGCTGATTTCAAAGAAAACTCGTTAATCTTAATAAAAAATGATTGCAATTTTAGCTTATGGCCATTTCTCACAAAATGTTCAGGTAGAAAATAATTCCATAAATGATCACGTACTTTATTTTATTTATAAAATATAATTTTATTTATAATATAAATATATATAATATAAAATATTATTTATAAAAATATAAAATAATTTATTATTATTTATATAAATATAAAATAATTTATTATATATGTTTATTTATATATTTATTATATGTAATTTATTATATATAAATAAATTATATATAATTTATTTATATATTTATTATTATTTATTTATAAAAATAAATATAAATATTTATAAATATAAAAAATAAAAATATTATTTATTTATAAAAATTCCGTATCTAAATATAATATGCAAATTTCGTTGGTAAAAATGTAAAGCTTTGAATTTCAATGAGTATTTTATTGACCATTTTTATTATAATATTTTAAGTTTTCTTTAACATTTTTATATTTTTTCCTTTGCCTTTCCAATATTTTATAACAAAATTTCTTGAAATGAATCAGTTGCTCTTGTATGTTGCATTTGTTTAACAGAAAGTTTAATTATCTTTAATGTCCCTGTCAACATTCCAGGAAAAGACAGAACAGTAATAGTCTAGCAAGGACAAATACTTGGTCATTAGATGGCTTTTTTCTTGGCTTAGTGAAACTAAGTTTGTAACATATTAAGCTTACAATGACAACAAACGATGTTCTTCTTTCTTAATAAAAATTATCCCTTAAGAAATGAAGGGATATTCTTCATTCTTAAAAACCAGAATTTAATGTTTTCAGGTTATTTGATGAGAAAAACCCATTTGCAGTTTAACTAAAAACAAAACAAAGAAACAACAACAACGGAAACAAAGGAAACACATTCCACCATAATTATACTGTTACATAGAGGCAAAGAGAGTAAGACTATATTGTAACTCTCTTCTTGCATTGAAATTTTCTACATAAATTGGGTTTAGGATCCAATTCTGCAATTCTTTATTTTGTCTAATAGGTAATAATGTAACTGCCATTTTCATTTTGCATATGACACTGGGATCTGTTTTATTTACCTGTGCAGCAAATCTAATGGGTTAGAATAGATTCTAATAAAGATGTCACTTTGCTCTGGTGGATGAATTTTCAGTTCAGCTGCAACAAAGAAAAATCCCATCCTAGCACCTTACTTAAAAGATTATTAATGTTTTCGTTCTTTTGGATTAGCTGTAATTCAGAAAAGAAGTCTTCATAGCCCAGAATGACAACTGTTACAGCTGTGATTGTTTCTCCTGTCCTAATGACAGGTTTAATTTAAAACTGCTCCCTCTTCTCACTCAGATCATTGTGAGACCAACAACTCTGAATTGCTGTTTGGAGTTAAGAGTTGGCCATGGTATAGAGTGAAGATAATTTGATCTCCGCAGGAATTCAGATTCTAATCTGAGCCTCACTAATCAGTGTTCTAATCAGCGAAACTAATGAACTATATACACTGTAAGCTTATCTATTAGAAAGCCTTGGATTTTTCCCAGAGCTAGAGCCAAATATTTCAAATGGCAACAAAGTTTGCTTTGTCATTGCTCATACTTGATCATGAGAAAATCATGTCTATATTTAAAAAAAAAGAAAACTTTGATTCCATGTGTATGCCTGTCATTTGCCTGCTAAATGCAAATGGATCCCACAGAGTTATGCCACACTGACCTCCTCCACCACACTGTAAAGTGCAAAATTTCCCTAAAGTCCTTGTCTTTATTTTTTATGCTTACATTTGCATTCTTTCAAGGTAGCATGAAGAAATTTAGTACTACTGATATTTACACATAATTTGGTATTTTAAAACTTAAAAATTATTACTAGGTTTATTGCTGGGGGATATTTGACTATTCTACTCAACGTCTGTTTATTAAGAAGCTATTTTGTGCCAGACACTGTGCCAGATATTAGAAGATAGTATATGGGGAAATGGGACAAAGTGGAAGATTTCAGAGGAAAGATGAATAACTCTGTACTCAACATGTATTATATTGATTTATCTTGAAGGGTTTATAGGTATAATAGATCTGAACCGTAACCATCAAGAGACAACAAATAGATACATACATTTTTTTAATTTTTACTACTTAGCACTTGAAAATAAAGTACTGAAGCTTTCCTTTCTCTCTTGGTTCACAGAGCCCACTCTGTAAGATGGGTTGAAACTGTAAGAAGGTACCAAGTAAGCCCCCCCACCCCCCTTATGAGTATTCCTACAAGAAAATATAGTTCATGGACTTACATCTGTACATTTACTCAGAGGACTAGAATTATCTTGTTAGAGGTAAAAAGCAAAGGAAATTGTGGGCTGAATGAGGCCAGAAATAGAAGGCAAATCAAATTTCACAGTAAAAATTGAGGTTTTTGCATTAGGACCTTGGAAGAGACTATTATAGACAAAGCAGACAAATCTTTGCTCTTCCAGATTTCACATTTAAGATTTAATATTACAATCTGTCTTTGCCATGAGACAGGGAGTGGTTTTGCAAATTGTTTGATATTCAACAATACAATGGAAAAATAATATAAAACTTCTGCAAAGTGAGAGGGTGAATATTGTAAAAGATTTCATGCAGTCAATAACAGGGATATGAAAGGACTGCTCAGGTCACAACAAACTCAATGACAAATGAAAGTCTAGTAGTCTAGACCAGCTAATAATGGAAGAAAAGGAAAGGAAAGGAAACAAAGTTGATGAAAATAGTAAGTAAAGCAGAATGACTTAATCACCAAAAAATTAAGAAAGATTATGGGAAAAATTAAAAAAAAAACTAAGAATTCTTTTAAAAATGATAAATGTTTTAATTTTGCTTTAAACTCAAACATGAAGTAGGAAATCTGATACCTCCACAATATAATATCACGAGAAAAAATAAAAGCCCAATCCATTAACTAGTATTTTATTAATTTTTATTCTTAGAACACAATCATAACTCTAGTTTTATTAAAAATGAAATAAACTTATTTTATAATTTATAATTCACTGAATTTTATGGAGGAGATCTCAGTAAAGCCTTGGCCCACCCCACCCCCCCAATATTTACTATAATATCCATCTCTTTTAGATGGATCTACTTTAAGAAGCTTTTATCAAATACCAGTGATCAAGAGTCTTCTTTATCTATGTGTGAACAGCTTTCTCTGCCTTCTAATTTTGAGGTCCATCTAGGTCAAGCAATTCACTTTCATTTTGGATCAGCAAATTGTGTAACTCTCTACGGTTCCTATTAACATATTCTTTTCCCTGAATCATAAGAATATCTTCTGTGTTTAGCCATTCTCTACGCTAAAAAATTAAATAATTAAAATCCCTCAAGCTTTAGTCTCATTCATTTATCACATCTATGTAAGCATTATTATATATGCAATCTCTATCATTACATAAAATCATCACAAACTTAGCAACTTAGCAGGGCATACATTTATTATTTCAGTTTCTGTGATTCAGAAGTCTGGGCACAGCTTGCTTGAGTCTTTTGCTCAGAGTTTCAAGGACTTGGCTGGGCTGCATTGTCATCTGGAGGCTTAACTGTGGAATATCTGCTTCCAAGTTCATTCAGATTATTGGCATAATTCATTTTCTTGAGGCTATATGACTGATTGACATTCCTTGACTTTTCACTGGTTGTCAGGTAGAGGGTACCCTCAAGTCCTAGATGCTGCCTACAGTTCCTTGCCATGAGGCTTCTCTAAAATAGACACCTATTTCATCAAGCACCCAAAGATGAACTCTGGCCCAGTCTGCAAAGACAGAGTCTTATATAATATAACATAATCATGGAAATGATATCCATCACCATTGCTATATTTTATTGGTTAGAAGCAAGTCACAGTCCTACCCACATTCAATGAGAGGGATTACCTGAAGGTATGAATATCAGTGGGTAGAAACCATTAGGGGTCATGTGAGGAGTTGATTTCTCCAATCTCCCACCATCAAAAACAAGAATATGTGACTATGGAAATTGAATTCCAAGGTTACATAAATTGGGTTAGTGCCCAGTTATATCATCTTTGCATATTCAGAACAATCATATGAGGTTTATTAAATGTAAGGAATGTGTCTTAGATTTTTAAAATTCTTAGTATTATGTTAAACTAATTTTTCAAATTGCAGTCCTACATAAATTGCTTGAAGACTGGATGTGTTTACTAGTGACTTAAAACTGTAGAATGTTGCAGACTTCCAGAGAAGATGGCAGAGTAGTAGGTCCCTAAGCTCACCTCATCCCATGGATGCAAGTAAATAACATTCACATCAGTGCAAATAACCCAGAAAATGAGCCAAAGACTGGGAGAACAAACTCCAATGATTAAATATAGAGAAAAGGTCACACTGAAGTAGGTAGAAAGGGTGGAGTGGAGGAAGCTAAATGGATCTGCACTCTGTCCACCAGAGGGAGAAACAGACCCAGAGGCCAAGACTGGTGAGAGAAACAGACTGTCACACCAGAAGCCCACACAGGGAATACAAATCCCATAACAGTTGGCTTTGAAAACCAGAGGAGATGAATTGTGTAAGTTCTTACAACCAGTGGGACTTAAAGCCTGGAACTTGAAAAAATCAGCAAGATTGGCTCTGGCTCTGGGAGAGCTGGGAGGGTGATAGGAAATTGAATCCCCTCCTCTAAAAAGATAGCATAACAAACAGCCCCCAGAGATATATAGCACGGAAAGAGTAGTTTGAAATGTGCTGGAAGCATACTGGAGGGAGAGTTATATACTAAACCCAGAGCATGTACAAGGACAGACATCCCTGGGAGACTCCTCCAAAAACAAAGGAGATGGCAAGTGCCATTTTCTTCCCCGTCCCTGACAAAAACACACAATCACCTGTGGGATCCAGTGTGGTTCAAGCATTTACTACTTAACTCGCTTACACTGTGCTCTGCACCCTCCAGCCTGATCTGCCTCAGTTCTGGCACTGCAGATCCCTTCCCCTAGAACACTGGCACAAACCTTACCAACAATTTATCTCTCAGCTGTGCCCTTTGTGGTACCTGTCTCCATGGTGGTGGTAGCAGCCTCCCACCAGAGGACACATGAACCTTTTTAAAACTATGCACCCCACCCTCACACATTTTGTGGAGTGGCCTCTGCCTTCCTGGTCGTGCTATGGAGGCACGTCCCCTCTGGCAGAGGGCCAGTGCCACCTTGTTAAAAGTGTGTACCCCACACACTATTTCAAAAACAGGAGACATAACTGCTTTTCCTAACACAGAAACAGACACAGAGAGCTAGACAAAATGAGGAGACAGAGGATATGTCCCAGATGAAAGAACAGGACAAAATTATAGCAAGAGACCTAAGCAAAATAGAGACAAGTAATATGCCCAATAAGGAATTTAAACTAATGATCATAAAGATACTGATTGGATTTGAGAAAAGAATGGAGACAGTGAGACTTTTATGAAAGAGATAAAAAAGAACCAATCAGAGATTAAGAACACAATGAGTGAAATTAAAAATAAACTAGATGGAATAAATAGCAGACTAGAGGAAGCAGAAAAATGAATCAGTGACCCGGAGAACAGAATAATGAAAAGTAATCAGCTGAGCAGGTAGAAAAAAAAAATTATGCAAAATGAGAAGAGACTTAGGGAAGTCAGTGACTCCCTTAATCATAGTATTTGCATTATGGGGATCCCAGAAGGAGAAGAAAGAGAAAAAGGGGGCAAAAAATTTGAAAAAAATAATAATAGAAAACTTCCTAAATCTGGGGAAGGAAATAGAAATTCAGATCCAGGAGGTACAAGGAGCCCACAAAGTCAACCCAAGGAGGTCCACGCCAAGACACATAGTAATTAAAATGGCAAAACGTAGTGATAAAGAGAGAATTTTAAAAATAGCAAGAGAAAGGAAAAGTTACACACAAGGGAAACCCCATAAGGCCACCTGATTTTTCAGCACAAATTTTGCAAGCCAGAAGAGAGTGGCATCATAGATTCAAAGTGCTGAAAGGAGAAAAATCATCTAAGAATACTCTTTCCAGCAAGGGTTATCATTCAGAATAGAAGGAGAGACAAAGAATTTCTCAGACAAACAAAAACTAAAGGAGTTCATGACCACTAAATCAGCCTTATAAGAAATACTAAAGGAGACTGTTTGAGTGGAAAAGAAAAACCATAGTAAGAGTATGAAAAGTAGGAATCACAAAAACAGTAAAAATAAGTATATCTGTAAAAATCAGTCTAGGGACTCACAAAATAAAAGTATGTGAAGTATAACACCATATACCTAAACTATGGGGAAGAAAGGAGTAAAGGATGAGTAAAAACTTAAATGACCATCAACTTAACATAGACTGCTATATGCAGAAGATGTTATATACAAATTTAATGGTAACCAAAAATCAAAAGCCAGTAATAGATAGGAAAAAAAAAAAAAAAAAAAAAAAAAGAGAAAGGAATCCAAATGTTTCACTAAAGAAAACCAATTTATGGTAAAAGTAGAGAGCAAGGGAAGAAAGGAACAGAGAATCTACAAAAACAACCACATAATAAATAACAAAATAGCAACAGATACATACATATCAATAATTACTTTGAATGTAAAGTCTAAGACTAAGTCCTCCAATCAAATGACATAGGGTAATGGAGTAGGTAAAAACAAACAAACAAACAAACAAGATTCATCTATAGGCTGCCTACAAGAGACTCATTTCATACCTAGAGATAGCTGCAGATTGAAAGTGAGGATATGGAGAAACATTTATCATGCAAATGAATGTCAAAAGAAAGCTGAGGTAGCCATATGATATCAGACAAAAGAGACTTTAAAACAAGAGACAAAGAAGGACACTATCTAATAATAATGGGAACAACCCAATAAAAAGATATAACAATTGTAAATATTTATGCACCCAACTTGGGAGCACCCAAATACATAAAAAAGTTAATAACAAATATAAAGGAACCAATTGAAAGTAATTCAATAATAGTAGGAGACTTTAATACCCCACTCACATCAGTGGACATATCATCTAAACAGAAAATCAGTAAGGAAACAATGGCTTTGAATGACACACTGGATCAGATGGACTTAACAGATATATTCAGAACATTCCATCCTAAAACATGGGAAGGATACACATTGTTTTCAAGTACACATGGAGCATTCTCTAGAATAGATCACATATTAGGCCACAAAACAAGTCTCAACAAATTCAAGAAGATCAAATCTTACCATGCATCTTTCTGACCACAATGCAATAAAACTAGAAATCAATCACAAGAAAAAAATCTGGAAAGAACACAAGTACATGGAAGTTAAATAACATGCTACTAAACAATGAATGGGTCAACCAGGAAATGAAAGAGGAAATTAAAAAAATACATGGAGACAAATAAAAATGAAAACACAATGATCCAAAATCTTTGGGATGCAGCAAAGCTGTTCGAAGAGGGAGGTTTATAGTAATACAAGCCACCCTCAAGAAGCAAGAAAAATCTCAAATAAATAATCTACACTTACACCTAAAGAAATTAGAAAAAGAACAAACAAAACCTAAAGCCAGCAGAAGGGAGGAAATAATAAAATTAGAACAGAAATAAAAGATCTAGAAACTGAAAAAAAACAATAAAACAGATCAATGAAACCAGGAGGTGGTTCTTTGAAAAGATCAACTAAATTGATAAACCTCTACCCAGACTCATCCAAAAAAAAAGGAGGGAACTCAAATAAAATCAGAAATGAAAGAGGAGAAATAACAACACCATAAAAATGCAAACAATTTAAGAGAGTATTATGAAAAATTATATGCTAACAAACTGGATAACCTAGAAGAAATGGCTAAATTCTTAGAAACATATAACCTCCCAAAACTGAAACAGGAAGAAATAGAAAATTTGAACAAACTGATAATCAGCAATGAAATTTAATCAGTAATCAAAAAAAACTCCCAACAGAAAAAAGTCCAAGACTAGACAGCTTTTACAAGTGAATTCTAACAAACATTTAAAGAAGAGTTAATACCTATTCTTCTAAAACTTTTCCAAAAAATAGAAGAGGAACTAAAACTTCCAAATTCATCCTATGAGACCAGCATTACTGTGATACCAAAACCAGATAAAGAGCACAAAAAAGAGAACTACAGGTCAATATTTCTGATGAGCTTAAATGCAAAAATCCTCAATAAAATACTATCAAACCGAATCCAAAAATACAAAAAAAAATTTCACCACAATCAAGTGGGATTTACTCCCAGGATGCAGAATGTTTCAATATTTGCAAATTGATGTACATCACACCAGTAAGAGAAAGGTTAAAAACCATATGATCATTTCAAGATACAGAAAAAGCATTTGACAAAGTACAATATCCATTTATGATAAAAAACCTTCTACAACATAGGTTTAGAAGGAACATATTTGTACATAATAAAGATAATATATAAAAAGTCCACAGCAAACATCATACTCAATGGGAAACCCTGAAAACTTTACTCTTAACGTGAGGAACAAGACAAGGATGCCCATTGTCACCGCTTTTATTCGACATAGTGTAGGAAGCCCTAGCCACAGCAATCAGACAACAAAAAGGAATAAAAGACATTCAAATTGGTAAGGAACAAGTAAAAGTTTCACTATTTGCAGATGACATGATATTATATATAGAAAACCCAAAAGCCTCCACCAAAAAACTACTAGAAGTAATAAAGGAATTCTGTAAGGTTTCAGGATACAAAACCAAGGTACAAAAATCCATCACATATCTATACACTAATACTGAAGCAGCAGAAATAAATTAAGAAGCAATCCCATTTACAATTGGACCAAAAAATAAGAAGATATTTAGGAATAAATTTAACTAAGGAGGTGAAAGACCTGTACTCTGAAAACTATAAAACACTGTTGAAAGAAATCGAAGATGACACAAACAAATGGAAAGACATTCCATGCTCATGGATTAGAAGAACAAATATTGTTAAAATGTTTATTCTACCCAAAGCAATCTACAGATTTAATGCAATCTCTATCAAAATACCAACTGCATTTTTCACAGAAGTAAAACAAACAATCCTATAATTTGTATGGAACCACAATAAGATCCTGAATAACCAAAGCAATCTTGGAAATAAACAAACAAACAAACAAAAAACAAAGCTAGAGGTATCACAATTCTAGATTTGAAGTTATATTACAAAGCTGTAGTAAACAAAACAATATAGTATTGGCACAAAAATAGATGTATAGATCAGTGGAACAGAACAGAAAGCCCAGAAATAAACCCATGATTATATGGTCAATTAATATTCAGTGAAGGAGGCAAAAGGATGTAATAGGGAAAAGATAGTCTCTTCAACAAATGATGTTGGGAAAACTGGACAGCTACATGCAAATGAATGAAACTAGACCACTTTCTTATAGCAAACCAAAATAAACTCAAAATGGATGAAAGATGTGAATGTGAGATCTGAAAGCATAATAATCTTAGAAGAGAGCACAGGCAGTAATTTCTCTGACATCGGCCATAGTGACATCTTTCTAAATATGTGGGAAGCAAAAGCAAAAATAAATTATTGGGACTACATCAAAATAAAAAGCTTCTGCACAGCAAAAGAAACAATCAATAAAACAAAAAATAATCTACTGAATGGGACAAGATATTTGCAAATGATATGTTTGACAAAGAGTTAATATCCAAAATGTTTAAAGAATTTATACAACTCAATACCCCAAAAACAAATAATTCGATTAAAAATGGGCAGAATATACAAACAGATATTTTTCCAAAGAAGACCTATAGAAAGCTAACAGACACATGAAAAAATGCTCAACATCACTCATCACCAGGGAAATGCAAATCAAAACCACAATGAAATATCACCTCACACCTTTCAAAATGACTAAAATCAAAAACACAAGAAACAACAGGTGTTGGTGTGGATGTGGAGAAAAAGGAACCCTTGTGCACTGTTGGTGGGAATGCAAACTGGTGTAGCCACTGTGGAAGACAGAATGGGGGTTCCTCAAAAAATTAAAAATAGAACTGCCTTATGATCCAGAGATTGTACTAGTGGGTATTTACCCAAAGGATACAAAAACACCAATTTGAAGGGATATATGCACCACCCTGTGTTTATTGCAGCCATGTGTCCACTGATAGATGATGGATAAAGAAGGTATAGTGTATATGCACAATGGAATATTATTGCTATTTGCAATGACATGGATGGAGCTAGAGAGTATACTGCTAAGTGAAATAAGCCAGTCATTGCAAGCAAACACCATATGATTTCACTCATATATGGAATTTGAGAAACAAAACAAAGAAGGAATAAAAAGAGATAAACAAAAAAAAAAAAAAAAAAAAAGGACTCCTAACTTTAGAGAACAAACTGATGGTTCCCAGAGCAGAAGAGGTGGGTGGGGGGGATGAGTGAAATAGGTGAAGGGCATTAAGACTACATTTCTCTTGATGAGCACTGAGTAATATATGGAATTGTTGAATTACTACATTGTACAACTGAAACTAATATAACATTGCATGCTAACTATAGTGAAATTAAAACAAAATTTAAAATAAATAAATAAAACTGCAGAATGTCAGTTTCCTAAATCTTCAAATAATCCTAAACCAAGGGGAATAGAGATGAACATTTTGTAGAAATCACTGAGATTAACTATTTCAATTTAGCTGTTGATTATATCTTTCAAATATAAAACTTAAGTTAATGGACTTCACTAAATTTATCATTTTATTTTATTTTTTTTTAATTTTTTTTTAAAGATATTTTATTTATTCATTTGAGACACAGAGATACAGAGATAGAGAGAGAGAAAGCATGAGCAGGGAGAGAGGCAGAAGGAGAGGGAGAAGCAGGCTCCTCACTGAGCCAGGAACCAGATGTGGGGCTCAATCCCAGGACCCTGGGATCATGACCTTGAGCCGAAGGCAGACGCTTAACCATCTGAGCCACCCAGGCGCCCCTAAATTTATCATTTTAAAACGTATAAAAATATCAACCCCTATGATGTACACCTGAAACTAATAGAATATTGTGTATCAATTATACTTCAATTAAAAAAACAAGAGTATGACATTAGCATGGAAGCAGATAAACTGACCAGCTGAATAAAGGACTGTATACAGCAAATCTTTTATGTATGAGACTTTGGTATATAGTTGAGCTGGCATAAAAAAAAAAAAATTAATGATAAAGAATAGAATATTTCTTAAATCCTATTAGAAAAACTAGTTCACTATGTAGAGAAAAATGAGCCTACCTCATATCATATTACAGAATACACTCCAGATGGTCTGTTGAGCTAATATTAAAAGCAAATCTATAATGCTACTGAGAGATATGCCTTTATATTTATCAATTCTTATAAAAAGATTTCTAAAAATATCATTGGTGTCATAAAATCCAAGCTCTGTATTATTCTAGCTCTTCTCAGTATATTTACATCCAAGAGGAGGGTAGTTACAAAGAGAGGGTGGCCGACCGTGTACAAGTAAGAAACATAGGTTTCGAAGAGGCCATCAGATTGGGGATCCAGTAACTTTTTTGAAAGCTTGGAGAAAGGAGTTTCACTAGCCAGCGAGGGGCCACACTCTTAAAAGCACCCAAGCATTTTGGACATTCTATAGATATGGACTCAGCTTCACCAAACATTTGGCAACAAACAAGCATTTCTCGTCAAGCCATTGAGAAATACAGAAATGCTGTTTATTTTAATTTTATTTGGAGATGCAGACATGTTCCTGCAGCCAAAACAAAAACTTGGAACCGTTTTGGATTTTGGTCGCTGAGCTTAAGTTTACTTTTTTGTTTAATAAAAGAGTCAACAGTACTTTTGACAATCAGCGGTTTTCCCCCAAGTCCTAACTAACATTTTCTCCCTTCATAAAAACAGGCTCTTACAGCCGGCCTGTGGTGAACAGTTCCTGAAAGCATAATAACCACTGCCCTCTTACCTCCTTAATTATGGCATCGCCATCTTCCCAGCTCATGTTGTAAACATTCTGGAAGGAAGGCTCCATAAACCCAAGCTATTGGGTTCCATAAGGGAACATGTCATTAAAAAAAAAAAAAAAGAGGTTTATAAAGGCATTATGTTTTTGCCAAGATAATTGAATGTATTCTTTTCTCTCCTCATGATTCATTCTTAATGGTAAGAGTTTTATTTTCAGAAAGTTTTTAGAGGTCTTTGGAATTTAGTAGTAAATACACAAAATAATCCATCCAGTATTCCAAATAATGGGCTGGAGAGTAGGAAGCATTTTGTGTGTGTGTGTGTCATCCCATAGAGAGAAACCTGCAGTTAATTTATACAAGGAGAATAGAGTTTGTCCTTCTAGCAGAAGAGGATTTTCATATTGCCTGACTGCTTTTGGGAGCAGTCCTCTCGGAGAGAAAAATTTAAAGGCAAGAGAAGGTAACATTTCTACTTAACATGTGAAAAATAAATTTCTAGCTGTGAGGATTTTCAGAAGGAAGAGTGGACTCTCTTTAGAAACAGTGAGTTCCATGTGACTAGATATTCAAGCAGGGGTTGGGTAGTTTTAAAAAGAAAGAAAGAAAAACCAAACTGTAAAAACATTTAGAAGGCCCAAGTGACTCTCCAGGGCTGGGAGTCTCTATTTCTGAAAATTCATTTGGGGGCTCCGGTTGGATCCATCCTTGTCATGTGTGTGTCATTCTCTGGCCTCAAGGGCCAATGGGTTGGACTAAAAGCAGCCAAGTCGGTGGGGACAGGTGGAGGCTCTCATTTTTTCCTGGACTCCATAGCGCACTGTCAAGGAGTCGGGGTTAGAAATGAAAGGCATAAATATTTCAGTGAGCATCGCCGGTGTGGGAAACTTTTGCAGTCTCCCCTCCATGAGAAACACGCAGCACAAGCAAACAATAATCCCTGTCAGGTCTTTGTCAGTATTTGTGTGTGTATGGGTCTTGTTTGAATTCTTTTCCCCCCACTCTAGTGCTCTGCATGGAAATTCATGTTTTCCTGTCCCAAATCATATGGAACTTCCCCCATAAAACAATTTCCTGATTCATAAGATAAAATAAACATAATAATTCCCTGATACATGCTTCCCAGACATCTTTTCACATTTCACTAAAACACTTAGCAGGTACTTCTCTTGTAACCTTTAGCTTATACTCTTACTTATTACTCTTATTCTAAAAATATCCTCCCTCACCTACTAGATTCTCAATTTCTGAAGATGGAGATTACGTCTAATAGATCCTTTTATCACCTAACGCATGTAATTCTCTACCTTACACCTAGGAAATCTCAATAGACAGATATTAAATGAATGGGTTAATGAACAGAACGACTGAATAGAGAGAAAATAGCAAAATTGACCTGCGGCTGCAGACGCCTCTCTCCCTTTCCTGAGATCTCCCCTCTAAGTTCTTTTACTTCAGACTTTGTGCAGGAAAATAACAGGATCCCGAGAATCCGAGAGGTAGAAAGTTGGGAAGTTTGTGGGGGGCATATGTCACTTTATGAAAAACCAGTTTCAAAGATCAAGTTACAGTTTTTTTCCCCTGTCTGATAAGGAAAACAGTGTGCAAGGGGAGTCGGAGAGAAGAAACGGCCACGTGAAGTTTAATCACTCATCACAAAAGGTAGTAAAATAGGACCATTGAGAAAGGTACTGGGAAAATGACTTACCTTCAGGAAGGCAAACCTTGTCAACAAGCCTTCTAAGCCTACTGTCAAGCACAGGGCTGCATGAATTGAAGATAAGGTTATAAATATTTGAGGAATAAGAAAAAATTTAAAAATAAACCAAGGGAGGGGCGCCTGGGTGGCTCAGTCGTTAAGCGTCTGCCTTCGGCTCAGGTCATGATCCCGGGGTCCTGGGATCGAGCCCCACATCAGGCTCCCTGCTCAGTGGGAAGCCTGCTTCTCCCTCTCCCATTCCCCCTGCTTGTGTTCCCTCTCTCACTGTGTCTCTCTCTGTCAAATAAATAAATAAAATCTTTAAAAAATAAATAAATAAATAAACCAAGGGATTTATTTATCACATCTCGCAGTAGAGAGATGACAGGGAAATTGTTCTCTGTTTAAGTGGCAGTATGTTTGTGTCAGTGAGAAAGTGTGGTGAAGGAAAATATTAATTTAAGATATTTAAGATAGGCCACAATTCATCCCCTGAAAAGTTTACAGCATGGTCGAAATTTGGCTTTTGTGCCTACGTTCTCCTTGTTTTGTGTTTTTCTGCTTTTCTCATATATTGTGAACACCCAGTACTGTCATAGACCGCCCCCCCCCCACATCCAATAAGGATCTGAAATTCGTTCATGTATTGTAAATAAGCAAAAGCCAGTTTCTTTTTGGGTAATCAATACCTGGAGACTAGGTGCTAAGTATTCTTCATTTACTTCAGATCTTTTTCTAAACAAATGGCCTCCATAAGGCCCCCGGTAATTCAACCTCCCCATGTGCAAATCCTCCGTCAACACACCAAGTGGGGAAGGGTAGATATCAAGCAACTTCAAGAAAAAGAGAAAGCTTTTTAGAACATTAGTAACCCTTTTCCACATTTCTATTTAAGTTCTATCCATAAAGAAAATATTCTCCCATATTCCACAGCAATCTCTCTCTCTCTCTCTCTTTTTAAACATGTAGCAATTGCCAGCCATCTAGAAGCCAAGACGGAGATGTTGAACACCTACCTTGGCACTCAGTTCTTAATATGTGTTCCGAGGGTTTGATAGTCAGTGAGGCGAAGAGGATGATGGCCAGATAAAACAGTCACAGTCCTCAGAATGGAAAATAATGTCCCTGGGTGAGCCAAAATATAATTTCTCCTATGACTTTTCCCTCCAGGAAGTACTTCTGAAAAACACCTTTCCAGCACAATAGTCATTGAATCCAATTATATATTTTTAGACACTGCTAACCATTTTTTTTTTTCTTTCTTCCATTTCAAGAAAATTCTGCACATCTGGAAAGAACAGCAACAAAGAACAGGAACTGGCGCGTTCGTGCTCGGCTCCTACTGGGCATGTTTCGTTTAATTTCCTCCGTTTTTATGACACTTTCCTATGCTGCTGATCCAGACGTTCCATAAAACACCTCACCACGGAGGAGCCATAAGGGAAGGAAAATCTAAAGAAAGTGTGACACGAGTTCTGAGTGTCTGCTCACTGCAATGATCAGTGAAGGCAGGCAGGAGCATACATTCAGGCTTCCAAGAACCACTACTCTACGGTCTCTCCTCTACTCTACGTGTACAAACTCTTCTGCCTCTTGCAACTCTGATTCATTGTCATACAAACTATCTTCCTTGTGTTTGTCTTCTGTAGCCTGGCCACCTCTTCAGTGTCGGAAATAATGAGTACAAATGGCCCCATCTTTGATTCATACTTCTCTCATCCAATCTACAACCAATCAGTTCTTCCACTCAGCAAATGAGAGGCCATTTCTTTCTATCTTTTTACTTTTAAAGAAGCAAGAACTAGTTACAGATACTCTCTGGAGCAAGTCCATGGTCTGGTCCAGATGGGGTGGAGTTAGGTATGGGATAAGTAGGTCAAGAATGGAGTCATGACCTAGGCTTTAAGCGCAATGGGGAAGCAAGCATGGGGAGGTTGAATTACTGGGGGCCTTATGGAGGCCATTTGTTTAGAAAAAGATCTGAAGTAAATGAAGAATACTTAGCACCTAGTCTCCAGGTATTGATTACCCAAAAAGAAACTGGCTTTTGCTTATTTACAATACATGAACGAATTTCAGATCCTTATTGGATGTGAGGTGGGGGGGCGGTCTATGACAGTACTGGGTGTTCACAATATATGAGAAAAGCAGAAAAACACAAAACAAGGAGAACGTAGGCACAAAAGCCAAATTTCGACCATGCTGTAAACTTTTCAGGGGATGACTTGTGGCCTATCTTAAATATCTTAAATTAATATTTTCCTTCACCACACTTTCTCACTGACACAAACATACTGCCACTTAAACAGAGAACAATTTCCCTGTCATCTCTCTACTGCGAGATGTGATAAATAAATCCCTTGGTTTATTTATTTATTTATTTTTAAAAGATTTTATTTATTTATTTGACAGAGAGAGACACAGTGAGAGAGGGAACACAAGCAGGGGGAGTGGGCAAGGGAGAAACAGGCTTCCTGCTGAGCAGGGAGCCCAATGCGGGGCTTGATCCCAGGACCCCAGGATCATGACCTGAGTCGAAGGCAGACGCCTAACGACTGAGCCACCCAGGCGCCCCTCCCTTGGTTTATTTTTAAATTTTTTCTTATTCCTCAAATATTTATAACCTTATCTTCAATTCATGCAGCCCTGTGCTTGACAGTAGGCTTAGAATGGTCTTATTCTTGAAATTTAATTTTTATATTTTATTGTGGAAAGAACACTTAACATAAGATCTACCTCTTAAAACTTTTATGAAATGTACAATATAGTATTGTTGACAGTAGGCACAATGTTGCACAGCTGATCTCTAGAGCGTATTCATCTTGTTTAACTGAAACCTTATGCCCATTGCTTAGTAACTTCCAATTTTCCCCTACACTCAGCCTCTGGCAATCACCATTCCAGTCTTCGATTTCGTGAATCTGATGATTTTAGATACCTCATATAAGTGGCATCATTCAGTATCTGTCATTCTGTGACTGGCTTATTTGACTTAGCGTACCATCCTCAACGTTCATCAATATTGTCACATATTGCGAATGCCTGTCTTTTTAAGGCTGAAGAATATTCCTATTTTTATTTTTTGCATTAAATTGTATATGTGTAAGGTGTATGATGTGATGTTTTGATAGACATATATAGTAAAATGGTTACTATAGTCAGGTTAATTCACATATCCATCTCCTCGCATAGTTAGCACTTTTTGTTGTTGTGAGATCACCTGAAATCCACTTTCTGAGCAAATTTCCAGTATATAATACAGTACTATAAACTACAACTATTATACTGTATATTAGATCTCTAGAACTTATTCATCCTATATAATTGAAACTTTCTACCCTTTCATCAACATGTCCCCATTTCCCCATCTCACTGTCCCTGGTAAACACTCTTCCAATTCCTGCTTCCAGGTATTCAACATTTTTTTTTTTTTTTTAGGTTCCACAGAAAAATGAGATCATGGAGTAGTCTTCTCTCTGTCTCTGGTTTATTTCAGTTAGCATAATGTTCTCCATTTTCATCCGTGTTGTCACAAATGGCAGGAGTGCCTTCTTTTTAAAGGCTGAGCAATATTCCACTGTATGTGTATACTCAAATTTCTTTGTCTATTCATCCATCAATGGACACTTAGGTTGTTTCTGTGAATGCTGCTGCAGTGAAAATGGGAGTGCAGGTATCTTTTCAGAGTACTGCTTTTATTTCCTTCAGGTAAATACCCAGAAGAGGGATCGCTAGTTCATATGGTAGTTCTATTTTTAATTTTTTGAGGAAGCTCTATACTGTTCTCCATAGTGCTCCAATTTATAATCCCATCAATAGCGTATAAGGGTGGGGCACCTGGATGGCTCAGTCGTTAAGCGTCTGCCTTCGGCTCAGGTCATGATCCCAGGGTCCTGGGATC